>NW_004524801.1:2297725-2299248 GCF_000260255.1 Octodon degus | reverse complement strand
CCTGCCTAGCAAGCACAAGGTCCTGAGTTTAATCACTGGTACAAAAAAAATCAAAGTGACCTTGCAATGAGTTATTTCAAAGCCTGAAAAGACAATAATCTCCAACCCAGGTTGATGTACCTTGCCAAATTATCTTTTAAAATCAATGGAGAAATAAGGTACTTCTATGACAAAGAACAACTACAGAAATTCATGAACCCCAAACCAGCTCCAAAAATGCTCTGAAGAACATATTAGAAAGAGAAAATGAAGACCATAAACACAAGTACACAAATAGAAAAACACTACCAGGCAAGGAAAACAATTAAATAGAGGAGGAAGACAGGAAACCAAAAACAGGATAATATGAGAAAGATCCATCAGTTTTTATTATCAATGTAAATGTCTTGATTCACCAATCAAAAGAAGCAGACTGGCAGAATAGATCAAGAAGCAAAATCCAACAATATGTGTTGGTATTTCTGTTGCATACCAGAAACACATTGAACTAAAAAAGAAATTCACAGACTGAAAGTCAATAGGTGGAAAACAATATTCCATGCCACAGGAAACCAAAAAACCAAAAAACAAACAAACAAAAAAACCCCCAAAAACAAAACAAAACAAACAGGAGTGGCTATTCTTTGCAGACAATGTGAACTTCAAGCCAAAACTGATCAAAAGAAACAAATAAGGTCGCTACCTCATTGTTAAGAGAAAACTCTAAGAAGAAGAGGTAACAATCATAAATACATAAGCACTGAATATATACAAAATAAATGTTAATGAACATGAAAAATCAAATAAGTGCTAACACAGTTGTAATAGGGGACCCTAATACTCCACTGTCACAATTAGATTAATCATCTAGACAAAAAAAAGAAAAACAACAAACTAAGAAATATCAGAACTAAACCAAAATCTGTAAAGAAATGCACTTAGTAGATGCCTGTAAGACTGTTTCACTCCATAACATCAGAATACACATTCTTCTTGACTGCACATGGGGTGTTCCCCAAAATGGACCACATAGTAGTCCATAGAAATGCTTCAGTAAACACAGAGGAATTGAAATTATCCCATGCATATTATCTAACCAGAGTGCAACAAAAAATGGAAATCAACGGCAAAAGAAAACATACAAACTAAATAAACACATGGAAATTGAAAACACCTTCCTGGATAAAACAGAAACACTAAAACATAAATACTAAATCTGCTGGATGAGAAAATAGGTGGAACCTTGAGGACATGGGTGTAGGCAAGGATTTCATGAACAAGACCCTGAATGCATGGAATCAATCAACAACTGGGGTTGGATCCTATTAAAAAGCCTCTGCACAGCAAAAGAAATCACTGACAGTGAAAAGGCAAACCACAGAATGGGGAAAACTTTTAACCAGTTATCCTTCAAGCAAAGAAATTACATTTAGTACATGTAAAGAACTGAAAAAATCAGTTCTTTACATGTACTAAATTTAAAGACTGAGCCCCAAAATGGTCACCTGAGATGAGTATATACTTCTAAGATAATGAAATACCTA
>NW_004524801.1:2292887-2297625 GCF_000260255.1 Octodon degus | reverse complement strand
GAAATGTTCAACCTCACTGGTCATTTGAGAGATGCAAATGAAAGCAACACTGAGATTCCTTCTTACCTGGAAACCATGGCTGGCATCAAGAAATCAAATAATAACAAATGCTGGAGGGGCTGTGTGGGAAAAAGAGCACTTCTCCCAGACACACTCATGTATATATTGGGCAGTTCATAATAGCTAAATTTTAGATACAGCACAAAGGCCCATCAACAGAGGAATAGATTCAAAATGTGTATTTTTATACAATGGAGTACTACTCAGCCATGAAGAAGGACACACTTGTGACATTTCTAGGTAGATGGGTGCAATTTGCAGCTACGCTTTTAAGTGAAATAAATCAGACACACACATGTAAATATCACATTAAACATCACATTGTCTACCTGGTGGGAGAAACTGAAAAAGTAAAAAAGGACCAAATTGAACAATAGGTACTGTGAAATGGGAAGAAATTGCTTAAAAGGAAAGAGGATCTCAGGAATGGGAAGGGGAAAATGAAAGAAGCTGAAAGGAAGAAACGATAATGAAAAAAAAATACAGTGGGAACAAAGCTTCATAAATGGGGAAAGGGAGTGGAATTGAAGGCAGGAGAGAGGACTGGGAGAAAAGAAGAACCAAAATATGTACAGGTACAAATTCCCTCTGATGAATATGATATTATGTATATCTAAAATGTACAGATAAATTTAATTTTTTTGAACAAGAAGAAAACACATGGCTGTGCAGAAAGACACACCAGAAATTCAAGAACACAGAAAGGACCGGGTGTGGCCCCAGTGAGAAGTAGCCGCCTGCCCACCGAGGAGAAAGGACTCAGAAACCCAACCAGCTGATGCCTTCATCTGGGATTCTAGTTTCCAGAACCCTGAGAAAATGGAGTGCTGTGCGAGCCCCTCAGTCTGGTATTTTGTTGTGGAAGCCCTAGCAGACGAGACCCACCCGCGGACCCCAGGTCCGGAAGTGATGAAGCCTGTCCAATGAGAACAGAAGGTGCGTTCAGAGTACCTGGCAGAGGTGCGCAGGCAGGGAAGGAGAGCGGAGCTGCGGGGTGGGTAGCGAAGGCTCCGGGCGAGCTCTGCGTGGAGGCTGTCGGCGGCGTGTGAGAGCTGCAGGCCCGGAGCTAGGAGCAGGAAGTGTCACGTGAGCACTTTGGGCCTCCTGCTCGGCTTCCTTCCGGTTGGTCCTGACTTGGAAGCAGGGGCAACACCGTGAGAAGTCAGTGATGTCTGGTGAGCTCCTGACATGGACTCCGAAGAATGACCAGGGGGACAACTGGGTGGGGACTTAGCTGTGGGAACGCTGGTCTGAGCTTTGGTGAGATCTTGATGTTGCCTGGGATTCTCCTTCAGCACATAGACCATCAACGTCTTTTTGATCCTGGAACTGTATCTCCAGAGAAAGCCTACAGCCAGTGCAGTGTGACCCAGAACAGTGCCCTCACTCCCAGAGACCAGATCCTTCCGTGTTCTTTCTTTGGGTGCAGTGTAGAGATTCTACACAAAAGAACCCCAAAACAAAATTGTCATTCTGTTCATCCCCTTGAGACACCGCACAACTATTGAGTCTTGCAAGTATTTTTCAAAATGCTTCTGTGGAATTTTGTTCTGCTCTTGGGATATGCTGTAGTTTGGATCTTAAATGTCACTAAAGGCCCATGAAAGGAAAGCCTGGCCCCCAGCCATCAGCTCTACAGAGAGCCAATGGGGACTTTAAGAGGTGGGGTCTAGTGGGGGTTTTAGGTCATTGTGGGCATGTCCCTGGAGGGCTTTGTGGGACCCCAGGCCCTTCCTTTGCCTACTGCTTAAAAGAAGACTTTGGTCAGCCACACAGTCCCATGAGGATATACCTCGACAGCCCAACACAATGGAACCATCTGTCAAGGACCGAAACGGCTAACTCTATGGTCCCAAATCATCCCTTTCTCTTTATAGATTATCTCAGGTATTTAGTAATGGAAAGCTAACCAACACAAAAATTCATCTTACTCTTTTAAACAAAAAATGAACTTCTTACTGGAGAGCAATTTTACATTGCTAAAATTGTTATAAAGATAGTATGGAGACACTTAAACAGGCCCCACCACGTTTTCCCCATTGTTAATATCACATCATGATCATACTGGAGGTTTGTTTTTTTTGTTAACATATTTGGCACAGAGTCTCCCTACGCAGCTCTGACTCATAGTGATCCTCCTGTTTTCAGCATCCCCAGCGCTGGGATTACAGTGTGCACCACCATGACTGGTCTCAGTGGCTGGTTTAACATGCCTGGGGGTGCTGCTGCTGCAGCATGTGGTGCCAGGATCAAATCCTGCTCCTTACACTTGCCTAAGCAAGCGCATAGTCTGCTGAGCTACCTTGCTGGCCCCAGACTGCAGATTTTTTTTTTTTTTGTTTATTTTTTGTAAAAGAAAAAAAAAAGTCAAAGAAACAAAATGCCCTTCTCGCTACATCAGCAATCGGATATCACTTAGATGTGAATCCTGATCCTCTGGTTGATGTAAGGTAAAGTTTACCAGCCCTCTCCTAGAAAGCTCTTCCTTTTCCCTTTTTCATCTCTAGTCTTTAGAAATAAGTTGCCAGATCTAGCTCAGTCTCAAAAGTGATGGGGAGGAAGGAGGTGGCTCTTCCGAAGGGAGGGGAGCTTTCTTACATATATCGTGTCAAATTCTTAGGGAAGATGTGTCCTTCCCCCCACCTCCCGTTATTTCATTTATGTAACCACCTATTTGTACCAATATGGATTTGTGGGTATTTATTTTATATTTTGGGTTATAATCCAATGCAACACCACTTATTTTGAGCCTCCTGTTGTTCTAGCTCTGATCAATGGCAGCTCTCTCAGGCTGACTCCTGAGCCCCTTTCCGCCCTCTTTTCCCTCTGGTTTTTGAGAACTTCCTTACCTCTGGGCACTACCAGATGCTTCAAGCTCACCACCACTTTTTCCGCCTGGCCCGAGAAACAGTCACTTTTCCAAGCCCACTAGTTTGTCACATTATTTGGCCATCACCAACAGTGGCAGATATCTTTCCTGTGTGGATAAATTTTATAAATATATTAACAGACAGAAAGTCATTTGGAATCATATATGATGAAATCAATTTTCAATCAAGTGCATTAAATAGCATCTTTCACCAGTGATTGTGTGGCTGGGAAGATAGCTCAGGGCGTAAGTGCCTGCCTCGCAAGTGCAAGGTCCTGAGATTGATCCTCAGTAAAACAAAAACAAAAACAAAAACAAAACCAATGATTGTGTGACAGAAAGCAAGCTCTAAGCCAAAGCATTGTCTCTGTTGAGAAGCAAATTATAGCCAGAGTTCCAAAAATAGCACTTACCAATCACATTAGTATTTATACATAAAATAATCTGGTTAACTCTTTTTGTGGGATGAACTGATGAGGAACAATGTAACTGATATTAAGGAAACAAATTAGCATTCTCTTTACTTTTGATTTTGAACTGGCTACTTTTCCTAAATCTGTGTAACATGTAGATACTTCAGTTCTGGATAACAGAAGCATTGCGTTCCATAGTTTTTCTCAGAAACATGTGTTTTTTTTTTTTTTTTTCAAGCTTCCCTTGAAAAAGCAGAGCAAATGCCAGGACTTCTTAGTTTACGTTTATCATTCAAAGTCCTTGGCAGATTTTCATAGAAATGTCGCTGGTGTCAGAACATAACATTTCAGCGCTGCTCAAAATGCACTGTCCAGCACCTGACCTTTTCAAGCTGTGCCCTGCTCTGTGGTGACAAGGCAGCCCCTGTGTATGCCACTGCCAAACCAGCTCCTTCCTTTCTTAAACCTCCTGTGACAACGATGACCACTAACTCCCTTGTTTGCCATCTATTTTCCTCCAAATGTCCCTTTTTAACACATCAAATGTTCTGTATGCCCATTGTTTTCCTTTGTACAAACTTATAGACTCTTTACTCTTGGAACAACTATCATTTTTACTCAGGCTAGAAGTAGTACACTCTGCTCCTGGTCTTGTCAGAATTTCCTGTTCAAATCAGTCTTTGACTTCTACTGGTCTCTCCAGATACTCTGTGACCACACAAAAATCCAGTCAATGGATGGAAAAATAATCGTGGTATAAAGAGCTGGAATGCTTCTTCTGTCCTTAGAAATATGGCATGTTATCTAGCGAGGAAGTAGCCCAGAAGTTCGCCACAGAGTTTAGGATAGAGTCCTCCTGAAAGACATAATCTGTTGCACAGTGGTACTAGTCTGACACAATACAGTTCTAGCTTGAATCCATTCTTGTTCCTCCTCTTCTCACCCAGACTTAGGCCAGGGAGATAACTTAGTTATCTCCAGCATAAGTGCCGGCCTGGCAAGTGCAAGGTTCTGAATTCAATCCCTGGTACCAAAAACAAAAAATAAACTTAGATAAATACTGAAAATGTGGAAACTGAAATGTAATAAATCAAAATTGTTACTTCCATTTTATTGGAAGTTTATTTTGCCCCTCTGAATTATGGATTTTACTTCCACAACCTGAAAGTAACTGTTCTCCAGCATCTTCAGGGTCTTCCTCGTTGCCAATGGAAGGTATCTTTTCATTTTTTTCACTGCATTATCTCATAGATTTAATTGTGTGTCCACACCTGCTCCTATTCATATTTTGAAGCATTAACCTTCCACATGACTATAGTTGGAGGTATGTTCTTTAAGAGGATAATTAAGGTTAAATGAGGTCATAAGTGTAGGGCTCTAAATCCAACAGGACTGG
>NW_004524801.1:2289712-2292692 GCF_000260255.1 Octodon degus | reverse complement strand
ACTGCCAGTTTTTTGTCTCAGACTTCCCACTCCACAGAATCCAGGAAGGCTGAAGGTCCCCCTTCTACCAGCTGAGAAGATAAAGGCTTGAAGATGTTAGTGTTGTAAGTTTTTCACATTGCTAAGGTACATAGGCTTGGAACTTATAGTCTCATCCTTAGCCATCAACTGCCTTCCATACTGTGGTGTCTGGACTGTGAATTTCTTTGATTATGGGCCAAGTCACAAGCTATGGGTTTGGGTCACCAAACATGTCTCCCCGGAAGGTGACTTGGCACCCTAACCTGGGATCATAAGAGGATGTGTAATCAGCTCTTGGAAAGACTTTGCAAGGCCACATATTCTTCCAGCCTTTGGTACTCAAGGTTATCAGGTCTGTGGTCTCTGCTCCAAGCTCTGAGAAGCTAGACTTGGGCTGGGGTTCTCGGTGGGTGCAGTATCAGGAGTCAGATTGTTTGGATAAGCAATCCATCCACAGACTTCAGAGTAGTAAGACAAAGGGGATTGAGGAAGACAGGTGATACATTTGTATCTTGATACACACCTGAAGAAATGCCTGTGACTTTCAGATTTGTTCTCAGGAAGGAGACTTTAAACTAAAAAGAACTGAATCTGAAGGCATTGGGTTTACGCTTCAGTGGTCAGCCGTGCATTTGTCAGAAAAGCAGCTGGCTTGAAAGATACAAGGAAGTTCAGTTTACTAGGGCTGCTGAAACCAACCTGCATGAGCTGAGTGACCCGAATAATAGAAGTGCACTGGCTTACGGTGCTGGAGGATGGAAGTTCAAAGTCACGGTGTCGGCAGGCTTGCTTCCTCCTAAGGGCCCGTGTGGGCTACAGGGCTCTTCGTGCTCCCAGAGCCTCAAGTGTCTTGGCTCAGAGATGCTGTTGCTCCTGGCTCTTTGGGGCCTCTTCCCTCTCTGCATGTTTGTCTTTTGGGTCCACTTTTTAAAAAAAAAAAAAAAAAAAAAAAATAAGTCATGCTGGGCTGGAGTACACCCTATAAATCTCATTTTTAAAAACGTATTCGGTAGAGTCTCACTATGTAGATCAGACTCATAATGATCCTGCTGTTTTCAGCCTGTGGTGCCTGACATCAAACCCCAGTCCCTGCACTTGCCTACTGAGCTATCTAGCTGACCCTAAAACCTCGTCTTAAAACCTGTATAATAAGATGCTGTCTCAGTTTGGCTTCCACAACAAAATGTCCCAGACTGGGCAAAGGCTGGAGAGTCCATACGCAAGGCGTTGGCCTGATCGGGTTCTGGTAAGGACCCGCTTCCTAGATGCCACAGCTACCTTCTTTCTGTGTCCTCACATGGAAGAGAGAGAAAAAAGTGTTGGTCTCTTCTCATACAAGGGCAGTAATCCCATCAGTGGGGCTCTACTTTCATGATAGCCTTTAATCCTAATTTCCTGCCCAATGTCCCACCTCCTACTGTGACCTCCTTGGGGGTTAGGACTTCTAAATATAAATTTGGGTTGGGAATCAAACATTCAGTTTAAAACAGACTCACACCTACAAGTAGGATTTCATTTTGAGGGACTGGGGGTTAGGACCCATGGAAACACAGTCCAACTCCAAAGAGCAAGCTGGCTGGAAGATTAGAATTTTGGCCTCAACATTGCTATACTTACTTTTCTTATAGAGAAGATCTTTCTCTGGAATTTTGGGTTGTGTGGGGATGATGATTCAGGAAGGAATAGAAGACTCTGGTGAGACACAGGGTGTCAGTATTGTGATTGAACTTTATAAAAAAGCCTACTGATAGCTCCACAACAAAGCCACTGGTCCGTTGATGGTGGTGGCATTCTTCCCAGCCCAAGCTATAGTATGAGCGGTGACCCAAGACCTTTGTCTTGTTTCCAGCGATTGGTGTGTCTGGTTTCAATCTCACTGCTGATTATAGAGATGGTGATTTTAATTTCTTGAACAAATACATTTTTGCTTCTCTAATGCACCAGGCATTTAAAGATATTAAAGATGTAAGATATGACCCTGCTTTGATCTGTGAATATAAAAAAAAAATCACATTTCTATGTGTCACAGAAAAGTAGCAGGGGGCTTTATAAAAGTAAGTACTTTTTCCCCTAGTTGTGATAATAGACTTTTAGTTTGCAAACCCAGATAAGAAGAAAAGAAAAAGAAGAAAAATGTTACCTACAAATCCCATGACCTAAAACATGGAGAATAACTTCTTATAATTTTCTCCTGTGGAGTCATAAATATGTTTGTGAACTTTTTACGTTCTTTAATATATTTATTTTTAGATTTTATTTTGAAATAATTTTAAGCTCTCATACAGGGAGCAAAATGAGTTCAGAAAATTCCCATGAATCTTTCCCTGGTTTACCTAGTGATAAGTTCTTTTTTAAAAAATTGTATTTGTTTTCTTATTTTTATTGTGTTAAAATATTTGTAACATAATATTTACCATTTTTAAGTGTAACATACTCACATCCTGTGCACCCATCACTGTCACCCATCTCCAGAACGCCCTTTTTCCTCTCTGGGCTGGGAAACCCTCATTCTATCTTCTGTCTCTATTAATTTGATTAATCCCAGAAACTTGTATAAGTAGAACGATATAGTATTTGTCTTTCTGTGACTGACTTCTTCTTTCTTCTTTCCTTTTTTTTTTTTTTTAAATGTGTTTGTATAGGATCTTACTTCACAGCTGGGACTGGTAGTGATCCTCCTGTGTCAGCCTCCGCAGAGCTGGGATTACAGGCGTGCACCACCACACCCGGTCTCGAGGCCTGCTCAGAGCACCCAGGGCCAGGGCTGGCCTGGCAGATGGAACCCAGTCCTTACACTTACCTAAGCAGGCAATTAGTCTGCTGAGCTATCTTGCCAGCCTTAGTTTCCTTAGCATATGTCTACCAGATTCATCCAAGTTGCAGCATATGTCAATGTTTTCTTTCTTTCTTTCTTTCTTTCTTTCTTTCTTTCTTTCTTTCTTTCTTTCTTTCTTTCTTT
>NW_004524801.1:2256843-2289012 GCF_000260255.1 Octodon degus | reverse complement strand
TTTACTTATAGATTGAAATACTACATAACAAAAATATTTAGGACTGCCTAGAGACTAAAGCCTCTTTCTGAATGTCATTTTACCTGGCAGCTTCAGGGGGCCAAGGCTTGGGAGTGACTTCTCAAGGAGCAGGGAGGAGTTCCAAAAGTGGCCTGGTGCCGGCCACACAGGTCACTGAGCTGGCTGTGTCCTAGTTGGCTCGCTGAGCTTGATGACCTGGAATTAGGGTGCTGTTGTGGGCAAGGACTACCTACATAGTGCTTGGCATTCCAAGCAAAACACCAGACTTGGCAGTACTAAGAAAAGGGGACAAACGAAAGTGCTGCTTTCTAGTAATTGTTCTTGAGGCTCAACAGGGAAAACAACAATTTTGAAGTTTCTTATGGAGTAAGATTCAAGCTCACAAAGGCTGACTGCAAAGTTGCTCCAGTAGAGACTACAAGTCACACCAGGACACCAGGGCCATTGGACCTCCGGGCCTCCCCGCTGCCCTTGCTGTTCCTGTTTGCTAAAATCCCTTCATAGAGCAGGGCCTTCACAGCCACACCCTTGAGACCATAGTCACAGGTCCCCCTTATTTATTTCCTGTGGTGTGGTCCAGAATAACACATTTCTGTAGCAATTATGAGACCAGAGTTTGAAATCAAGGCATCTAAAATGGAAGATCTTCCATATTGGTCATGTTTCTTAATCTCCCAGCACTACACCATGCTTGTCTGCAAAGTAACTGCTTCAGGGGACATTTCATGTCTATCCAGACCTCTATGGTCCCTTTTCTCTGTTTTGTGTGCCACCCAGCTTTCCTTCTACCTGTTGGTATCTGCAATTTTCTTCCTTAACCTGATTCTGGACCTGACTTGCTTAGAAGCGTACAGAGCTGGAAGTGCCTGGGGTTCACCTCTGCTGGAGTGGCCACAGCTTAGGGCTGATGGGTGCTCTTCAGGGATGATGCAATGAGTACTGCCTTCCCACACTTGGTATATACACTTGAGCTTTCATAGGACAGATGAAGGGCACCAACATAGAGGTGGAATGACCACCTTGTTCCAGTTTTAGCTCTAAAGGCCCTTGTAATGGTTGGTTACAGAGCTGCATTAGCAAGATGCAGGAACCTAAAAGGCGACCTTGATGATAATCCTGCCTCTGGTATTAATTTAATGTTTCTGGACTTGCATGGAGAATGTGGAATCCTGCCTCAGAGCAAGCCAGGGGTTCCCAGGATCCCCAAGGTTCTCTGCCAACTTGACCCCTCCTTTGGTTGCTGATTGCAGCAAGTCTGTCCCCAGGCACAGGAACAGCAAGAACATCTGGGCAATGCCATTCCTGCTGTGTGCATGGCGATAGTATTCTCTGAGGAATCCACATGAACAAAGCTCTGAGAAGCAGCTCCCAGGTATTGCAAATGTATGGCTCGGAATACACACCCAGCTGGTCCCACCTGTTTGATGCCAAATAGTTCCTGGGCACATGAATGGGAATTTCAAGGCAAGGTCTTTGTTGTTGTCTTCCCTGCTGGCCATAAACTCTAGCTTGTAAGTTTCAAAACCTTGAGTTAAAACAGAGCCCTATAGTTTATAAAATAAGCCAAAAATAGAAGGTTTGGTGAGCATTTCTGTTTCACATGGTCCTGTTGGTTTAAAAGTTTCGGTGAATTTCTTCCATGCTGGTGGCCAGAAAAAATCCTGCACTAATCTGCCTAGAAAATACTTAGAGACTCCTGAACAGTGAATGCAAGATTTTCTTCCTCTTCACACTCAGAGCTATTGCAAAACTTCCATGAAATCTGCCAGATTCCCTGGGGCAGGATGACCTTCTCTCATCCTCGGTCCCTGCTGTTACTTTTGGAGGTAGAACACTGATTGACCAAAGCATGAGCAAGATGCCCTCTGGTGCTTCTGCAATGTGAAATGTCCAAGCTCAAATCTTAACTGCTATGTCTTTCCTAGTGGAATCAAAGGAGCCTGAGAAAGCAAAGGAATGGGAAATTCCTCCCAGTGTATGGAATAAAATGTGCCCTTCAGCAAGTGAAGGGTGCAGAGGTCATGTAAACATTCTGTCTTGAATATTTCTGTTCTAAGATGATGCGGAGTGGTTTTAGCTTCATTTAAGAGTGAGTTCAGCCTCTTCCCTGTACCTCTAAGTCCCAAAGGAAAAGAGAGAAAAACCACTAACAAGGAAGGTGCCTGGGTATTGCAGTTTATCAGATTCTGAGGAACATGCTCATGGCAGATCTGGGTGTGGCATGAAGGTTTGGGGAGTCCAAAGCAGGTAGAAGGAGAAGAGTCTGGGCAACATGAGGATGGACAGTTTCCTCTGGCAAAACTTAGTGCTGGTTGTCAGCTCTGATTCCTTCAAACGACCACCAGCCTAGGAAAATAACTGTCATCTCATAAAATTGCTTTCACTTATTATTTCAATAAATCCTAGCTGCCATGCTATTATTAAGCCATCAAATACTTGCAACTATTGTTGCCATAATAGTATTGTTTTACAGTTATTAAAAAAACCCACAAATACCCAGAATCAGAATCATTTCTGTCATGAAGCATACTCAGCATGTATAAGTGTAAAGTCTCCTTATTTGATATGAGTTGAAATTATATTTCTTAGTTATTTAAAGTTCTCCCAAAAATTTGTGGTTTTGGTTTTGATTCCTATTTCTGAAGTTACTAGTGAGGTTGAACATCTTATATTTGTTGGTCATTTGTGATGCTTCTAGAGCTTTCTGCCTACATACATTTCCTAAACTCTCTCTTCGGATCATGTTGCAATTACGGGGAACTATTAAGAGAAAAAGGGGAACAGTGTGAAAAGGGATAAGAAGAGGATAGAAGAAGAAAACATTTCTCAAACACCACCCCCCATCAAGCATCATCCTTTTTCTCCAGGGTTGGTTTTCTCCACCCACTTCCATCTTTGTCCTCCAGGGCCATGTCTATGCAGTTCCTGCTTCTGCTAGAACACTGTATGTTCCCAAGGCCCTTCCTAATCCTGCACATAGAGAGAATGGAACTTTACTTTTTATCCCAATCCCCTCTCAGGTGGAACTTCCTCTAAGTGCAAAGTATAGATGGTCATGGTAGTCTGGTCTCATTTTTTTTTTTTTTTAAATTTAGGAGAGGGTCAACAGGGTGTACAGGGTCTCACTACATAGGTAGGACTTATAGTGATCCTCCTGTTTTCAGCCTCCCAAACACTGGGATTACAGGTACACACCACCACACCCAATCTCAGTCACTGTCTCAACAAGCCCTGGGGGCAGGGCTGACCCAGCATGCTGGGGATCAAACCCCAGCCCCTGCACTCTGCTGAAGCAGGTGCTTTAGTCCAGTGAGCTATCTGGCCAGCCCTTTGTCTCATTTTTTAAAATAAAATATTCATAGTATTATTTGGTATGAAGCAAAACACCTAAATTTTGGCATTCTGATTCTTTCTGCATGAGAATTCCTAAAGCCAAATGTTGTTTGTGGTTCAGCTTTAACATAAATATCCAATCTCCTCATATAAGTATTCAGTTTCTTTCTTTCTTTCTTTCTTTCTTTCTTTCTTTCTTTCTTTCTTTCTTTCTTTCTTTCTTTTCTTTTTGTTGGTACCAGGAGTCAAACTCAGTACCTTGAACTTGCCAGGCAGATGCTGTACCTCTGAGCTATATTTCCAGCCCTCAGTTTCCTCATATAAATACTCAATCTCCTCCTAGAGCTTCAAGGAGCCTCAGAGGACTCAATAATGCTGTACTCTTTACTTACTTAAAGGTCAGTGCCACTTGTCACAGCTGGGGTATCCATCCCTGAGTGGTGGGTGAAGTTTTCTTTTATACGAGTCTATGACATTTAATTCTTAACACTGTGTAGGAAACAACCTTGATCCAGTGGTAGCCTCCAAGTCCATCACCCTGAAAACATTTCCAGTGGTCCCAAAATAGAAAGCACACTAACCAAATGAAAATGTTCAAGTCTCAATAGTTTATGAAGTCAACTTAGAACACAGCAACAATCAGGGAGGAGGGGCCAAGGTAGGTTGCCATCTTCATGGCTGCATGCAGGTAGAGCATGAGGATCATATGCTTTATCCTGGGTCGCATGATGTGCACACATCTTAACTCTCTTCTGCTTACTTCAGCCTTCACTGCATAGGTTAAATAGCAGCTCATCAGGCAGAGGTCCAGTGAGTTGTCATGTGGTTGTTCCCTTCAAGAGATATAGGAGTCATTTTCCAACTATTTGGCTAAATAACTACAGATTTTATCTCCATTTCTTGGGCAGAGTACATGGAATATAGAATGGGACATACTGTGTGTCACCTGTGGGTGGCCAATGTGGGGATGATATGGATGAAAGAATCATTAATTTAGTTGGCTGTGGTGGTACATGCTTGTAACCTTCGCACTCTCGGAGGCTGAGGTGGGATGATCAAAAGTTCAAGCCCAGCTTGAGAACTTAGCAATTTAGCAAGCCACTACCTCAAATATAAAAATAAAGAGCCCTGCCTCCCATCATTATGTAAGCCATGGTGAGCCTGATTGAACTTCAACAGTTTCATAAATGTCAAAACAAAGGAGCAAAAGCCAATGTCAGACCTCCAGCCCATGCAGAACAAGTGTAGGAGACATGGACATAAAAGAACTCGGAAGTCACACACCTGAAATATCTGAAGTGATAGCAACTAAAGTAAAGAAACAACTCTATCAGGCTATAGAAGAAATCAGGTCAGAAATAATCTCTCAGGTTAAAAAAAATTGACAACAATAATAAAAGAATTGATCAGCACATTTAAAAGAGACATACATTAAAAGACAAGACAATAGAAAAATGATGGAAACATTGAATGAAAAATACAAGGAAGAATTAGAATGCATGAAACAGATTCAAATAGATATCCAGGAAATTAAACATTCCATTGAAAGCTGGCAAAACTGCTTGAATGAAACTGAAGCTAGAATTTCAGACCTTGAAGACAGTACTGGAACTAGTGATTGCAAAAGGAAGGCTCTCTTAAAAGTTACAAACAGCCAGGAAATGACAATTCAACAGCTGCCACGTAATGCAAAATAAAACAATATATGACTGAAAAGAGTCAAGGAAACAGAAGGAGTCAATGCAAATAACATACAAAGACTATTTGCAGAAGTAATAATAGAAAATTTCTCAAGCATGGGAAAAGATTCTGACAGACAATTAAGTGAGACATATGGAACTCCAAATAGCCGTAATCAAAATACATATACACATAGACCCATAGTAATCAAGATACCAGAAATTCAGCAAAAGAACAGAATATTAAAAGCTGTTAGAAAAAAGAAACAATCTGTAATGTAAAGCCCATTACAATCCTGGAAGATTTCTCAACACAAACCTTCAAGTCAAGAAGAGCTTAGAGTGAAGTATTTCTACTCCATGAAAGAAAACAGCTAACAGCCCAGATTGATGTGTCCTGAAAAACTATCTATGAAATTTAATTTATAAATAAGATATTTCCATGACAAAGAACAACTGAAGAAATTCATGATCACCAACCCAAACCCTGACAGTGTGGACAGATATTTGAGAATAAGACAAAAATGACTACAACTTGAGGAGCAACAACAGAAAGGAACCACCAAGCAGAACATGCATTTAAAAAGAGGGGAAAAATAGGGATCCAAAAGCAGGAAAATAACATGACAAAGATAAGCCAATACATATCAGTTATAACTATTAATGTAAATGGCCTCAATTCATCAACCAAAAGAAGCAGACTGGCAGAATAGATAATGAAAATTCAACAATATGCTGCATACAAAGACCCATTTATATCATCATGCATTACACTAAAGTAAAAATTGATCAAAATTTAAATATTAAACAGAAAGACTAAATCTACTGAAAAAGAAAGTAGGTAGAAGTCCTAAAGACATGGGGGTAGGCAAAGAGTTCATGAGCAAAAAGCAAACTGCACAGGAAATACTTTAAAGAATCAACAACTGGGATCTTATGTTATTGAAAAGTTTTTGCATGTCAAAAGAAATCACTAACAGAGTAAAAAGAAAATCCACAATTTGGGAAGAAACTTTTTCCAGCTGTCCCTCAGTCAAAGGACTTATATTTAAAAAATACAAATAATTTTTAAAAATCAGGCCCTCAAAGTTCAAAGACCCAATCTAAAAATAGGCATCTGAGATGAATATTCACTTCTCAGATGAAGAAATACAAATGGAAAATAAATATACGAAAAAATATTCAACATCACTGGTCATTCAAGCGATGCAGATTGAAACAACACTGAGATTCCCTCTTGCCCCAGAAAGAATGGCTATCATCAAGAGGTCAACCAAAAACAAATGCTGGAGGAGCTGTGAGGAAAAAGGAATTTTCTCTGCTTTTGGTGGGAGTGTAGACTGGTACAACAACTATGGAAATCAGAGTGAGGGTTCATTAAAAAACGAGGATTAGAGGTCCAGTTCAACTCTGTTTTTCTCCTCATGGGCACTTTCTCAGGAGAACTGTAAACATCATAACAAAGCAATATGTGTGCACCCATGTTTATAGCACCAGGAATGGATAGAAAATGCTGTGGTACTTTTACTCAATGGCGTATCACTCAGCTATAAAAAAGATAAACTTGAGGCTTTTATGGATAAATGGATGCAATTTACAGACCATACTCATAAGTAAAATAAATCAGACCTGCATGTGTAAATATCGTATTGTTTCCCTAGTACAAACACCTGAAAGAGTAAATAAAATCCAAAAGGTACAACTGATACTGTGAAAGGGGAAGAAATGCTCAAATAGAAGAAACAACTGGGATGAGGGAAAGGAGAAAAGAAAGAAAAAAGGAAGGGAAGATATATGTATATACACAGGATAGCTTGGAGAGTTATACTGCTGATTTCTACTGGTCCACTGAAAAACCAACAGTTAATGCTTTTTTTCTTTTTTTAAATTCTTTTTAACCAACAGTTCATGCTTATATCTGGTAATCTGAATAACCACTTTGACAAGAACAGTATGCAATATAACAACCATTGTTGCATTCCTGTCACCTTATTTAGCGAAATTCTATGTCATTTCTATTTTTTAAATTTTTATTCTCTTCTTTTAAAAAAGACCACAAACAATAAAAAAAAAATAAAAACATTTGGGGATGTAGTTCAGGATAGACCTTTGATTAAATCCTCAGTCCTGCCATTAAAAAAAAAATCAACTTAGAAATGGCATGCAGTATGATACGTAACTTGTAAATTTAGTCTTTCTATCCCTTTGCCAGTCACATTTCTTATGTGTTACTGCTATGGTTTGTGGTTTCTCCCTTTCAAAATTCTTTTTTTTTTTTTTTTCTGTACTGGAAAGTGAACCTATGGCCTCACTCCTGTTGAGCGTGCCTATTACCACAGAGCTACCCTCCAGCCCCATATATTGAAATTGAATCCTTATTATGGGATACAATGGAGTGGATACAGGTGGGGCCATGATTAGTGTAGCACTTTGCCCTCATGAATGGAGCAATCTCCTTAGTGACTGACTAACTTTAGTGGGTGTGATAGTTAACTGTGATGTCAACTTGAGTGGATTAAGAAAAGCCTACTGGATTATTGGAGCACAACTCTCCCTGTGTCTGGATGACTGACACCCAAGGTGTAGACTGAGAAGAGAAGACACACCCCAGATGTGGGTGGCACCCACCAATGGGCTTGTAGCCTGGGTGGAACAAACAAGGCAAAGAAGAAGGCGGTATTCCCTTTATCTTCCTTGGAGAAGCTCATTCACCATTGCCTTCAGATCTTTGTCTGTAGTCCCTTCAGACTCCCAGAGAAGACTCTTTGGCAGTGCAGACCCTTTGACTTCCTGACATGGACTTTTCAGTGAGCTCCAGGCCTTAACTTTTAACTGGCTCTCCTGGCACTCCAGGGCACAGATGGTCATTTTGTACTCTTCTACCCTGAATCTATAGGTGGCTTCTATAAGACTACTTAGAAAATCATAGATAGATAGATAGATAGATAGATAGATAGATAGATAGATAGATAGATAGATATAGATATAGATATAGATATAGATATATAGATATGTAGATATTTCTTTCAACACAAATGCCATCACCAGAGGCAGCCCCTCAAAACCTAGACCAAGATCATGAGTCAAAATAAAACTGTATGAAACTCATCTCGTCTGTGCTATGGTGTTATTAGTGACAAAACATAAAATAAGACAATTACCAACATATTATCTGTACATAACATTTCTAATGACTTCTGCTCATCTTGAAAAGCTACTTGTTATACAATCTCTGTACTTATCCTTTTCATATGATCCATTTCTTATCCTCTATTGAACATCCTCCAATAATATGACTAATTCATGATGTACCTGCTGGTGACTTTCACTTATGGAGAAATTCTCAAGCTTGCAAAAAGTAAACCACACTTGACCTATATTGAGGCATCTAGACAACACCTACATGCAAGATTTTAGAGGTGTGCACAGGTTTTAATTCTCACCAGCCTGTGCCCACATCAACAATGAGCCCTACAGATTCAGGGATCCCCTAGATTAGAGTTTGGAGGTGGTGTCTCTGTTATGGTTTGTGTTTGGATGTCCCCCTCAAAGCCTCATGCAGTCATGGAGTGCTTTTTAGAGGCAGCTGACTCTAGACTATGTGATTGATTCATGGGATAAGGCTGGGATTATGGGTGTGAGTGCTGTACTGCCTCAAGGCAGGTAGTATACAAAGTAAGGGACAGAAAACTGTCTCTGTCTCTCTCTCTGTCTCTCTCTCTGTCTCTGTCTCTGTTTCTCTCTCCCTCTGTCCCCCTCACTCTGTGTGTGTGTGTGTGTGTGTGTGTGGCCCTTGTGCCATGTACCACCCTGCTTTTGAGCCGTCCAATTATGGACTGAAACCTCCACAAACCATGAGCTACATAAATATTTTCTCCCTTTTACTTTTGTTGTTGGGTATTTTGTCTCAGCAATGAGAGGAAAATAAGATAATAAACTTTCTGGTACTACAGAATGGTCTGGGATAATCAACTTTATAAAGAGGAAAGGTTCACTTTCGCTTGCTTTTATTGATTTATTTGGTACAGGGTCTCATTATGTAGCTTAGATTTCTAGTGATCCTCTTGTCTCAGCCTCCCCAGCGCTGCGATTACAGGAGTGTGCCACCATACCTGGTTTCAGTGGTTGGCATGGTGATCCCAGGGTTCTGGAGCTGGCACACATGTGGTACCAGGGATGGAACCCTGGTCCTTGCACTTGCAGGCAGGTTTTTAGACCACTGAGCTATCTGCCCTGCCCCTGGCTTACTGTTTTGGAGGTGTCGGTCCATGGTCAGTTTACCTCCTTGCTTTGGGTCTGTGATCAGGTAATGCATTGAGGCAAGGAGTGCATGGATAAGCAAAGCTGTTAACTTCATGATCAGATGCAAAATAGGAAGAGAAGGGGTGAAGGTTCCACCATCTCCTTTGAGGGCATGACTCAGACAACCAAAATCTCTCCCACAATGCCACCCCTCCAATTAGAGACAACCATGTGGATCATGAGGACTATGTATATTTAACACATGGGCTTTTGGAGACCTTTCAGATTCAAATTATAGCATTTATAATCTAAAATAGACAAATGGATTGAAGAATGGGATATACCAAGGTTGATGAGGCCCATTGAAGAGAAGTAGATGCGATTTTTTTTGAGAAGAGAATACCTCATCTTCAGTATAGTAAAAAATTCAGTCTTGCCCAAAAGAGATCTGGTATTTGCCACTGGCTTCTTTAAGCCTTTGAAATCTCATTTCAAGGATATCTTTCTTTGCCTAGAGGTTTTGAGCTACACCAAAAGTGTTCTTTGTAGTAAAGTCTTTGGTTCATGTAATATTGGAGTTCTGGAAGGGCTGGAGCTTGAGGTCGGCCACATGAGTGGTCAAATAAATTTAAGTAATATAGCTCTCAAAAGATTTGAGACACTGAGACTCAAGAGATCCCCTTGCATTGGCAATGCTCCATAAGTCCTATAACACATCAGTTCTGGGAGACTCATGCTGCCTGATGCCCATGGGGAGAGGATGATCGAAGCTCCCTCTCTGGAACACTCTTGGACTTTGCCCAACATTCCTCTTCTCTAAGTTGATCAACCTCCATCTTTTCCTTTTATAAGCAATAACCAGGGGTATAGTAGCTGTTAGTCCGTCCCTGATGTTCTCCCAGTGAGTTCTGATCCTCGTGGTAGAGACTGTGACCCTCATGGTAAAGACTGTGCTCTGCTGAACTTTACAAGCAGTATCAGGAGGAAGATGAGTATTCTAGATGGCTGCTACACATTGCATCTTCCCAACCCAGTGACAACTAACATAGCAAAGAAAAGGGACGAAGTTGAATTTTCCCCATGTGGTCAATTTTGGTCCTTGTCTGTCCACCATCATGCTTTTGCTTCTTCCTCAATGATCTTGCATGGACCCCTGTTGGGACTAGATTTCCAGGTCACAATGAGGAAGTGAGCATGATTGGTAGAGCACTTGTCTTCACAGATCTCAAGGCATCTTGCACTTGAATATACTGAAGCCTTCCCTAGCCCAGAAAGTGAACCAGGAAAGCAGGTTCATACCTTTATCGGCTCTCAGACATAGGGCATGTTCAAGATTGGGCCCAAATTGGAGAAGAACTCTTTCAAAGCCTTCATGAAGCGTTCATCCTTAAACATTTTTTTTCCCCTTGCTCTGCCTGGGCTAGAAAAAACTTGTCTTTAAGACATCCAGTTCAGGGTCTTAAATCAGGTCTGCCTGGGTGTCATTAAAGTTCATGTGTTTTTACTTCAAGAACCAAACACAGAAATTCATGAAAGAGGAGCAAAGCCCCCCCTTCAGAAAAAGTATCAAGTTTAACCATATGAAAGTGCCATTTTTGCAGGCCAATTTTATATGGTTCAGCCTAATCCATACAAATCCCCTCCAAGCTAACACAGGGGTTCTCAGTTGGACTGCACATGAGATACACTGGGGAGCTTTAAAAATACAACAAGATGAAAACAAGGACCAGACCAATTAAATTGGAGTCTTTAGGATTGGAACCCAAACAAGGCGAGTTTTCAGATTTCCCAAGAGACTTGCATGGGTCAGCAAAGCTAACAATTTCTAAAATAAATTAAAATGTGTGTTTTCTACTAACTCATAATGCTTCCTCTGGGTGGGAGACTGTCATTTTCCAGATGTTTGCTGTGGGCTTGCAATGAGTCAGGCACTGATTAGAAGGCAGAAGTCACCCGCACTAACTCAGGGGCATACCCCTCACTTCCTCTCCGTTCCACTGGAGCATGGGGCACATTGCACCTGGCGCCTTGTCCCTGAGGAGGCCACGTGGCTCTCAAGTGAGTTGGAGTGACTCCTTCTGTGCCACTTGGTGACCTACTGTTGGGCTGTATGCCTGGCTGAACTCACCCTCTCAGCACTCTGCAGCTCGTTGAAAGACTGCTTCCCCCCAGTGTGGCCTCACAGTTCTTGCTGTCCTCCAGGGAGCTGCTGTTCAGGCACTGAGCCAGGACCACCTGCTTCTGAGCCTCACGGCCATCGTCACTTAGATACGTGTTCTGGACACACTGGAGGCCAGTTCAGACCCTGTGGGTGAATCACAGGATACCGTTAACCCCACCAAGGTGACTGCAAGGTCCAAGAGCTTCAGAACTAGCTGAGACTCCACCCAGCTGCCTGACCACAAGGCTGGTGACCACTCTGCACAAAATATGGTGGACACCGAAATAAAAATTTAAAAATTTATTATAGTTAAAGACACACAGCAATTAATAACCCACAAGATATTTCCCCTTTTCCTTTTTTTTCCTCTCTTCTTTTCTATTTTTTTGGGGGAGAGCATAACTTGTGAGTTTATTTCTTCCAGCTAAGAAATATAATGAAACAAGAGGGAACAACCAGCAGCAACTGGTGCTAGGATCAGGGTACTACTCAAGCAACTGAATCGTTGGCACACCTAAGCCTTCTGCTACAGAGGAAGCCCCCATCCTGTGTCCCTAGTGTTAAATGCCAAGTAGTCTCCAGAAAGAGAAGCCTCCTGGATTGCAGGAAGTCCTTCTGAATTGTTCACTTAGATAGTGTTTCTCTCCAACCCTCTGTTGTTTGCAGCTCCAGGCCTCATGGCATGTGCACATGCACATGGCATTCTTGGTCCACACTGGCTGGTGAGAGCCCCAGAAATCTTGCCACTTAGCCCACCTGAGCTGACAGGCTCTGCTACATAGCCAGAGCTGCTCTGGGGGGCCAGTGACTCTGAGCCCCAAGAAGGGAAAAGTGGGTTTCTCTTTCAAGCATTTTTCTCCTCACAGAAGCAAGCACTGTTAAGGGCTACATGCAGCTAAATCTTTGCTTTCTCTTTTCCTCACCAAGATGTAAAGATAAGACCTCTGCCCAGCCAATGCAGTGATGGCAGGCTTCTGAATATGGAGTTTAGGGGTGGGGGTGGGGTGCGGCTGCAGGTTTGACTGGAGAGCTCAGGGAATGGAAAAATTAAGGAGACATTTGCCAGGACATAACCAGAAAGGTCTCTGCTCTGACAGTGGAGTCTAGAATTTGCTTTTGGAGTCCCCTTGACACCTTTTTAACCCCTGATAAGATGGCAGAACATTACTAACACCATAGTGTGGATGTACTTATGAGGTCCCTTGTCTTGCAGATGGGGCAGGGCTTGTGTAGGCTCTAGACCCTGGAGGAGGAAGCAAGGGGCTGTTTGGGTGGCTGCCTCTACTCTGGCCTTCAGCCTTCCCTGGTGGCAATCCCTAAAGTTCTAGTTTAAAATGAACATCAGGGGCCGGGGAGATGGCTCAGTAGAATAAGAGCTTGCTTGGCAAACGCAAGGGTCTGAATTCAATCCCCGGTTCTGCAAAAACAAAAACAAAAACAAAAACAACAAAAAAAAAACCCCATAAACATGCCAGAGAACCCAGGAGCCACTAGAGAAGGTGCGTTTTCCTTCCTTTGTCCTGCTTGCCACTGCACTCAGGGCTGCAGTGCTTCTAGGCTGCTCTGTCTGGTTTCTTGTCTTCATTTGGGATGCTCTAGGCTAAAACAACTGGCACACCAGAGAACACTCGTAAAGGCTGGTTTCTTTACAACCAGAGGGGAGCATTTAGTGGACTTTGCTGAAAGAGATGTCTTGCTGCGCTCATGATGTGCAGAAAGACAATCAAACTTCTGCCTCTGAGGGGTTCCGGAGTTCACAGATGCAACCAGCCTTGGGTGAAAAATTATTGAGAGATATGCATCTGTAGTGGACATGTACAGACTTTTTCCCTTATTGTTATTCCCTGAATAATACAGTATATCCATTATTTATATAGCACTTACATTACATTTTGGTTCTCATCTAAAATGCCTCCCGAAATCCTCATGATGAGTTCAGTAGCTGAATGTGCTGTTGTCACGTGGGGTCTGGTTGGTTATCATGAGTGACCTGGAGGGTCTAGCACTCTCCCCAGCTCCTTGCATCATGTTCTGCTTCCTGGCTGCCATGACGTGAGCATCCTTCCCTCTGCCAGACCCCTCCACTGTGCCCTTTCTGCCTTGGAGCCAGCTGACCATGGACTGCAACTGTGAGCCTACACCATTCTTTCAGCTTAAATTGTGGTTGTTGGGTACTGTGTCCCAGTGCTGGGAAAGTGACTGAGGCACATGGTGTTGGGGGTTTTAGGTAATCTGGAGATGTTTTAAAGAATATGGGAGAATGCATATATGTTTTATGCAAATAAGGCACCATTTTATAGGGGACTTGAGGAATATCCAGGAAGTTTGGCATCTGTAGGGGCTCTTAGAACAAGCCCTCTGAGGATATTGCTGACAACACTACTTAAATTGTGAGACAAATTTGTACTAGATGGCCAGTGGAAGAGAAAGGAGGCAATGTTACTAAAAGAAATTCTGATTGTCTTGTGTAGGTCAGGATTTTTTTGCCTTGAAAACTCAGTCAAGAAGTTCACTGACTACCTTATCCTGAAAAAACAGGGGAAAAGAAATAGCAAGACAAGCTTTCTTAGAGAGGCAGAGAGAGGGGGCAGACAACCACAGCCATTGCCTTCAGGCCTCTGGAGGACACTTTCCTCTAGCTGGGGTGGGGTTTAGATGGGTCAGCACTAGACAAGCCATTTGATGATCTACTTCAACTAGCCTTTGAGACACCATGGGCTGTGACTTGTTGGTTGGAAAGGCTTTGGTGTGAATAACAGAAGGAAGTATTTTAGTAATCGCCATCAATGCGAACAGATAGCCCATCACACAATCCAAACATGTGGTCTCCTGTATTGGTGGCACCTTTCTACCTCAGAAGATGACCTGAGGTGAGAAGATCCCAGCCTCAGTGGTCTTTTCATTGAAGAATAACCTTGACTCTTCTAGTGGGAAGACCCTGCCCATCCATGAAAGAACCAAAGACTAACTGAATAGGGTTGTCCTGCTTGACAGAGAAAAACTTAGGTGTGTTTGATAATTAATTGATTAGCATAATGGAGACTTAATGGCTCAACCTTACTAAAAATGTTTCTTTTCAAATATTTATTTCAGTCTTACCAAATAGAATCAAAAGAAAAAATTCCTATCTTATTTTCTGCAGAGTAGGGCTTCTGAATCTCAGCATTGTTGCCATTCTGGACTGGATAATTATCATAGTTACTTTTCTTGTTACTGAGGCAAAATGACCCAGGTCCAAAATTAAGGAAGGAAAGATTTATTTATCTCACAGTTTGCAGAGGTTTTGGTCCATAATTCTCCAGCTCCAAAGCAAAGTGGTATGGAAGAGGGGCAACAGTTCACAGTGGTGGAAGATACCAAAAGCAACAAGAACAAAAGAGGGAGACAACAAGCCTTTTTCTCTCCTTTGTATTATATTATGCAGGCTACCCGCTCTAGGGTGGGTGTTGCACTCATGCCCCCAATGCCAGCACTTGGCAATGATCACAATCTCTAGATTCAGCCACCTCAGAAAATCCTGCTTTCTATGAACACATGAAGATTTGGGGGGACATCCAGACTCAAGCCATAACAATAATTATTTGGAGGACTGTCATTTTCAGTGTAGCATGTTTAGCAGTTTCCCTGACTTTGACCCCATGATGCCCATCATTTCCATTCTCCACGGAAAGTCAAGACAACCAAAAATGCCTCCAGATATTTCCAGATGTCTCCTGGGTGTGTATATTGGGGAAAAGAATCACTCATGTTTCAACCTCTTCAGTAGAGTAATTTTATTTAAAAAAATATGCCTTGGATGACTGCATGATAATTTAATATTTAAATGTTTTACCTAAACTAGGGACTGGAGGGATAAAAATATGACTAAGACATCGTCTCTGTTCTTTTGTAGGCTGAAAATGTTCCATAAATGACTGCACAGAAGACAGAAAGTAATAAGGTAGAACTGCATGAAAGTGGTCCTTACTGAGAGATGAAACCCTGTTCCTAGGAAGTCACCTACAGACTCCTTTTATGCCTCATTGGACAGCACTTGGTCACATGCACACTTTTAGATTAGTCACCAGTCAAAACCAAAGGCTTAGACAACTGTAATTTATCCTCAAGAGTGGGGTGGTCTTATACACCCACCCCCCTGCAAAATCAACCATTGTTATTACTACTTTTTGCAAGGAAAGAAATGGAATGATGGCTAATGATTCAGCCGAGTTTGTTTGTCATATTATATATCCCATCATTAGGTCCTTCTGACTCTATTTTGTCACTTTTTTACCATTCACCAGATATGCTCTGCTCTTTGAGTCACAGAAATTGCATTTTTTGGCTTACTTTTTTACAAATAAACCAAGTTTGTGTTGCATTTGATAATACTATAGTAACATAGTGCATTGTGTTAAGAATAGACTGAACAAAGATTTAATTACTTCTCCTTCAGAATGTGAGCAGTTCATCATGATTGATAAGAGCTGATTCATCCTCTCAAAAGGATTTAACATATCCCAAACAGCCAACATCTGAATCATTAATAATTTGGTGGTTATTAATAATAGTCAGCCCCCCCCAAAAAAACCACTAGTTGTGGTTGGCACTTTATATTAGTTCATTTTCTTTTACTATTACAAAATACCCAAGGCTAGGTATTCTACAAAGAAAAGTTTTATTTAGCTCACAGTTTGGGAGGTCCAAAAGGCGCCCACATCTGCTCAGCTCTGGTGACAACCTTCTGGTTACATTTCTACAGGTGACTAATATCATGGAGGGAGTGAATGCAAAAGGAAGAGATCAAATGGGAAGACAGGAAATGAGAGATTTAAGGGTGAGGCTTGCTCTTTTGTATAATATTGGACTTCCAAGAGAATTAGCCTGGGCCCCTTGAGAATTGCATTAATCCCTTATGAGGAAATCAATGCTATGACCGACAGAACATGCATTAGACCCCACCTCCTGAAAGATTCTACCACTTCCCAACACCATACAGAGACAAAGATACCAGTACATGAGCCTTTGGGGGATACATTCTAACCATGAAATGCATATGTTCAGCAACATAGACACTCATGTTGGTAGGACTATCAAGCTACAGTCTCCTGCATGGCCACTGTATATTGGACTATTCTGCCCACAGCTGACACATATAACTGCCACTATTTGTTGCACACCTGCTGTCTGTCCCCTTCTGTGCCTTATTCCATCTAATCCTTACACGAGTTCTTGAAAGCAAAGCTGTGGTCAGAAATTGTCACATGAGGAAATGGGGTGAGACAGACAGAGACAGGGAGAGACAGAGAGGCTTCACAAGGCCACCTGACTCGTATGGAGCAGAGTAAAGGGGGCCACCTAGGCTTCTGTCCTAAATGTTCTGTCCTATGTCAGGCTGTCCCTCTGCTGAAGGATGGGACTTCTATTGGTGTCTACTGGTGGAGGATCAGTGTTCTTTCTCATCTTCTCCAGTGGCCACATGAAGCAGGAGAATTGATGGACTCCTTTAGACCACTCATGCCTGTTCTCGTATAGACAACTCCTACCATTGCCCCGTAATTCTCTTTCCTACCCCAAGTCCAGCTTGAGTTAGTGACCCTGAGTTCTGCACTCTCACAGTAGACAGTAGAGTACATAAGCACAGATCCTTACTTCACACACAAGTTCCACCTGCAACGCCCCTCCCTCACCTCCCAGCTCTGAGGTCTCACCTTCCTTCAAAGGCAGCTCAAGGGCCACCAACCTCATGAAATCCTCTCAGATCTTCTGTGTGCTTTTAATAATTTTGAGGGAAACCCCTCTGTTGTTGACTCATCTTATGTTACCACTACCTTTAGAATAGCTTCCTCCCAGCCTGGAGTATGAGTCACTCGAAGGGCTTTCCCCTCTGTGTCCCTCCTTAGCACCTACAGGGGGCCTTGTAGATTAAATGTGTTTATTAATTGGATTAAAGTGGATAATTCTAAACAGAAGACTTGAAGTCGCTGATGTTCAGTGATAGTCTTCCTTTCTTGCTCACCCTTTCTGTCTGCACCTTATTTTCACTTTTGACAGATACTGACCCACAGATTTAATCTCAGATCAAAGAATCCAGGCACATATTGAAATAATTCAGCAAGATGTTCCTGACTCTCTGATCCTCCTGGCCAAATCAAGCTCTTATTAGTACAGATGACTATGTATGTATCTTTTCATCCTCTCCCACTCATACATCCCACTCATACATCCCAAAGATATGGGAAAGTTTAAATCTTATCTCATGAGGACATCCTTGGAAAAGATCCTTTGTACATCTCAGCCACTTTCTTTTTGTGTGTGTGTAGGATCTTACTACACAGCTCAGACTCATAATGATCCTCCTGTTTTTGGCCTCCCTAGTGCTGGGATTATAGGTGTGTGCCATCACGCCCGGACTCCATCACCCGATCAGTGTGCCCAGGGGCAGGGCCAGCTTGGCATGCAGTGTCAGGCACCTTCTTGACACAAAGCAAAGAAGGGATCTAGGCAAGGAGGCAGCCTTCCCAGCCGCTCCCCCACTGACCCACCTCTTCTATCCAGACCCTACCTCTTAACAGCACATTCAGCCCCGTTCTCTTCATGGCTGAATGCTCTGATGGGCACAGAACCCCCGTGATCCAGTGAGCTTCCAGATGGCCCACTTCTAAACACATGCGCCCTAGGGGGAACATTCTAGGTCTAAACCATAACACTAGCAGGAGACTCTCCAAGCCTGCTAGTGAGAGTTGCATTGAGAACAATTGAAGTAGCTTTGGCACTCAGTAGATCTATGGTGATGTGAAATTGAGCACATAGTGAGACCTCGCAGGCCCCAGAGATTAGAGCTGACTTCGTCTGCAGTGAACTCCCAGCCTGGGGAAGGACTGGGATTTGCAATGTGTAAGGAGGTGTCTCAATGTCAGGAGAATCTTCTTTCTCTTCGTGTTAGTCTGGAGGCCAATACAATCCTGAGACTGACTGAGTTCTTCCTTCTTTGGTGCAGGAACCTGGCCCAAGTTCTGAGGTGGGGTTTTTAGTGATCCCATCACAACTCGAAATTGCTCACCATCTAGCAGAAGGACTGAACACTGCAGGCAGCGTGGGAAAGGGTGGTAGGCACCTGTCTTCACTGATCTCCCACCCTTCTTGCCTGTCCCTGATGCACCGCCGACATGTTCTTCATCAGAACGTGAGAGTTCTCATCTGTGGAAAGTGATACCATGCAGGGAGAGTGCTCCCGCCCTTCTCATCATCTCTCCACCACCATCTTCCTCCTAGGTGATCCACCCTGTGTCTACCCTGGTGCCTCCATTATCCACTCTGCAAGCAAAGGGATCTTTTGGGTGTGTGAGACTCCAGCTGGCTTCCCGCTGTAGAAAGTTGTGCCACGCCTTCCCTGACACTTCCCGCTGCCCCTGCACATGCAGCACTTGCCTTGTGTCCCTTCCCATCTTTACGTCTTGCGCCCTCCACCCCCAGTCTTTCAGCTGGAGCATGCACTGCATGAGAGCGGAGCTCTGTAGTGTAACCTTGCACTCAGAGCAGAGCATGGTTCCCAGAGGAACTGTGTTTATTTCCTCAATGAAAGAGAGAATGAATGAGGAGTGAACAGCTGTGATTTATCCTTGGGTCTCTCAATCGACAGCTACAGTTGAACAGCTGGGGCAGAGAAGGACAAGTGTGGGAAAGTCTAGGATCTGAGGCCCATAAGCTTTGAGGAAAATAGCTAACCATAGCTAGGAAATAGGCAAGGGTCCTGGGGTGGGCTGCAGGAAGGCTGGGAAGGGCTCCACTTAAGGGCTGCCCTGGATGACTACCCTTTGCAGAGGCTCAAACTAGGCTGGGAGCAGCATCCGGGGAAGGTCCCTTCTCATGCCCGTGGTTCCAGGCTTGGCTGTGCTGTGCCAAGGCCAGCTTCAGAAGAGCAGATGGGGCGCAGCAGCCTCAGTGGGCTCGGGCCACAGCAGGCTTGACCGGGGGTGGAGAGAAAATTAGGCTGGTCTCATTCTACTGCTCCCTAGGGACTGCACTTGACTTGTATCCGTGACACTGTCCTGCCTGGAAGAAGGGAGGGGACTAGCTTGCAGGGCTTCATCCGAGATGAGAAAATAACCTCTTTAAGTGCCACTGGTCTGTGTGTGTGTGTGTGTGTGTGTGTGTGTGTGTGTGTGTGTGTGTGAGAGAGGATCTATGAGAGCATGCACATGAATGTGCATGAGTGTGTGACTATGCTATGAATAGCGTGTGAATATGTATGAGAGCGTGCATGTGTGTGCATGTGAATGAGAGTGCATGTATGTGAGTGACCAAGTAAAGGTGTAAGTACATATGTAGGTACATGTGAGAGCACGCGCACCTATATGAGTGTGCAGAGTGCAAGACTGTGAGTGAATGTCGGGGAACATGCATGTGTCTAGGTGCTGTGTATGTGTGTATAGAGTATGTGTGTGCTAGAGCATGTTTGTGTGTGTGTGCACAAAGGATTGAGAATTTAAACGTGAGTGTGTGAATGCACGTGTGTGTGCATGCACGAGCCCACACACCTCTCTGATCACACCCAGAAGCCCAGCTGAGCAGTCAGGGTTCCTGGCTTCCCTCCCTCTGACTGACAGTCATGGAAGTTGACTCCCTGCTAAGAGGGGGCACTTCTCAACTGGACCCCAGAAAAGGTGCCTGACTCTGTTCACTGACCCCACTTACAGACAGCTGCGTAGACCTCAAAATAACTCCCACAGCCTGCGCAAGGAACGCGGTGTGGTGGGAGGCGCAGGGGCGAGAGAGGCCTGCTCCGCAAGCCAGTGAAAGGACTCTAAATGACACCAGCCAGGGCCCAGTGCTTGAAGGCAGTAGCTCCTCAGCATCTCAGGGCGACCTGTAACCCCCACACAGGGTGTGAAGCACAGCGTGGCCTTGGCCCTGGGCAGCTACTTCCTACTTTCTCCTGTGTTTCCTGTACTGAGGCCTTCGGGGGATGGAGCGAGACCCGGACTTGCCCAGTAACCAGCCCTAGCCCGGTGTTCGCGGAGGTTTCGGCAGCCTCGTGGGCTCTGAGAGCCGGGATCGCAGTCTTCACCAAAGCAGCGACCCCTCGGCGGCACAAAGGCCTCATAGTCGTCTTTCTCACACTGCCACCATGCCCTCTCTTGGGATGGACACTGGAGAAACATGTGTGTACATACATGTTCAGTTGGGCAGAAATATGCCACTGAACCCCGAAGTACCCCATACGCCAAGGTGTTTATTTATGGAGTCTAGGGAAAGACAGGATGGATATGGGTGCCAAGGCTTATATTTCCAGGATCCCATAAAAATTGGTCTGGGACTTGTTCCCATTAAGGGGAGATTTATAGATGCTTAGGGAATCTTTTATTTTTGTGGTTTAGAATTTCCTTAATGGGTTGAGGGGTGTGAGTATATGTGAAAGGAAATTCCCACTTTAATTCTGTAGGAGCATAGTGAATCATAGCCTCAAACTTATACCAAGAGTGTCACATACAAATCATAAAAAATTAAGACACGAAAAAAGTCCTGAAGGTGGCCAGAGGGGGTGAAACACCTTACCAATGAAGGAACATATAAGCATTTTATCAGACTTCTCTTCAGAAATTACATATACTATCACATATAATCACATATACTATCGTGTCCCGTTTTGTCCACCAGGGACTGGTTTAATGAAAGACAGTCTCTCCTCAAATGGGGGAGGTGTTTCAGGATAATTCAAAGGAGTGCACAGTTTGGATCCTTTGCAGACGCAGTTCACCATGGGGTTCGAGTTCCTACGAGAATCTAATGCTGCAGATCAGCTGACAGGGGCCAGAGCTCAGGCTGCAAAGTGAGTGATGCGAGCGACTGTAACTACAGGTGAGTCTACCCTGGTTTACCTGCTGCTCACCTCCTGAAGTGTGGCCCAGTATCTAACAGGCCAATGATGGTACAGGACTGCAGCCCTGAGGTGGGGAATCATGATACGCTAGTCAGAAGTGAAGTGAGACCCGGATTGACCTTCAGATTCATGTGAATGGTTTCTGGAAGTGGGATTTTTGTGAAGTAATTAGGCCATGAGGGTTCTGTCCTCAAGAACAGATGGCCCCACTTCATGGATCCACTCTAGGATTACTGGGTGATGAGGGGAGTAGCTTGGTTAGACAAGCTCTGCCTTGCCACGTGATGCCCTGGACTGCTGAGACTGTATGGCCTGTGGGGCCCTGAGAGGGGGCAATGGGAGATTAAGAAGAAACAAGACACATAGAAGGACAGCTGGGCCTGGCTGGGACCTGACTCTGCTGGAGACGTGACAACCCAGCATGGTCTACACGGTAAGGGGAGGCATGCAATGGGCCGGAAGTGCATGCCTCAGTGTTCTGCTGAGAGCACTGAAAGTGAAGCATTCTCAGAGCCCTCTGTGCTGTAGTTAACAGGGAGGAACGCAAGGCCAGACACCTGCTAAATGGCTTTGCTGTGGTCCCAACAGCCTGCTCACATGGTTGTCCTCTGGCACGCTGTGCGCCTGGGACAGGCATCGCTCTAGCCCCGAATGAGTAGTCAATCTCTAGCTCAGCTGCTCCTCACACTTCACTACCTGATGACACACAGAGGTCACTGGAACCACGATCGTGGGCTTTCCAGCCTCCCAGGCCTGAACTGACAACCCTCTATTCTCTACTAACTACCCAGTCATGGAGTCCCATTAGCACAACATAAAACAGATCAAGACACCATGAAAACAAGAAGAGAAGAGAATGAAGTAGAGTGTTGAAAGAAAAAACTCAGGTTTGAAAGAAAAAACTCAGGTTAGAATTCTGTACTCAGTGGAATTACCCCTCAAAAATGAAAGAGGAAGACAGACTTTCAGACAAACTGAAGCAGAGAGAACTCATCAGCAGGAGGTCTGCCTTACAAGAATTATTGAAAGAATTTCTTCCAACAGAAGGAAACTGATGTGTGTATCAGAAACTCAAATCTATATGACTGGAGAGCAGTATTAGAAGAAAATACTGCATGGCTTGAATGGAAACTTTCTTTAGCAAAGTCCAGAACTGCTCAAACCAGAAACTGTAGGATAAAAGCAAAGAAAGCAAAAAGGAGATGCACTGGTATTACCTCCAGTTTGTCCTTTGAGAGGCCCAAAGGAGAAACAGAACTGTACAGAAAGTGCAGTACAGGAAGTCTAATGGAAAGTTCCCAGGGCAAATACAAATCTCGACCGTGGGGAGCATCTCTGTAGAGGGAAGGCTCCCAGCTGTAAGTGGATCCTAAGCCTTCAGCTGAAGCTGGAGATCACCCTGAATCACTGCAGTATCACAGATTTAGGCTGCAGAGAAAATTCCGGGAGGAAGAGAGACACTAATCAGAGACCAGGAGGTGTGTAGTGCAGTCCACACACACCAGAGCCACCAGCTCTTGAGAACATGGCCTGAGACACGAGCGGAGAAGGAGAGATGGCCCTTCCTTCAGGCCATAGGAGGGTCCCCCATAATCAGGAGCTCCAGAGAGCCAGGGGCCACCATGACAAGATGGCAGCAGGTATGTTCCAACTTTTCCCAGGAGTCTTGTGGTCCTGCTGTGGCCCATGGAGGCCTGGAGGAACCAGAACATCATGTCCCCTGGGTCAGCAGGTCCCCAAGAAGGAGAGAGTAACTGTGAGGGTTCACAGATCCATCTGGGGTCACCTTCAGGGTTGCTGTGGTCCTCAAAGCAGAGAAAGCAGAGCTTCCCATGCCCAGAACGGCAGGTGGGCATTCCTTAAACTGATACTGCTTTCTCCCTGTTAGCTTAGCTGTCGTTATTTAATGGGCATTACCATCAACTGGTCTTAAGTGGATATAGCACTATAATTTTAAGGCAATATTCTTCAAATACAGGTTTGTCAAGCTTAACTATTTCCATGTCACTCTGCTATTGGAGTGCCGGGATAAAAGCCCTGGCTCTGGGCTGCCCAGATTGTAGGCTCAGCCACCTACCAGCCCCATGATGTCAATCAAGGAGATTGATAGTGATGAAAGAGCTTCGACCACAGCCATGATGGTAGGATGGATACCGAGATTCATGGTCTGTCTTCGAGGGGCTGAGAGAGGCTTGGGGGTTTACTTTAAATGGGGATAAAGGCAAGGGTTGAGGGTTTGCATAGTGAGCGGTTTTGCATGGCTGGCATCATAGATAATCCTGGTCAGTCTGGTCTGATTAATCAGTATCTCAGGACTGGTCCTGAGTCCTGGGAGAGCTATTGTTGCTAGAAGGGACAACTTGGGTCGATCATGAGATGAAGGGTCCTGCTTGGGGGCAGCCTCAGTTCACAGAGAAGTGGGGGGCAGCGCCTGGAATTCGAGGGGCTAAAGGCCCATGACAATGACTTGAGATTTCTAGGCCTCACTCTAGAGGGTATGGACTGGATATTGTAAAGCTGGTAACTGAGTCAGGTGTAGTGGCGCATGCCTGGAGTCCCAGCACTCAGGAGGCTGAGGCAGGAGGATCTCAGTGAGTTTGAGGCCAGCCTGGGGCACAAAGGGAGTTCAAAGCCAACCTGAACTGTATAGTGAGACCCTGTTTCAAAAGGACAATAAATAAACAAACAGGTAGATACATTAATTAGTTAATAATAAAAGCTGGTAACCAGATATCCCTGCAAAATTACTTTAGTCACCCTTATCTTATTGCCTTGGTCTCAAAGGAGGATGAGATAGACTAGGTAAAGTTAGCACTAATAAGCCTATAATATAGTTCTCTCTAAGGGATTTACATGGCCACATGCAGAGCTAACAGAGGGGTCTGATCTACAGTTTGGGGATGACAAAGGAGACAGGAGATGCCAAGCTTTGTCCTGCATTGATGACCCATTAGACATCTGTGGGCCCAGCCTATAAGTTCCTGTCACAACTGGACCCTCCAGAATTATAGCATAAATATTATTATTATTATTATTATTATTATTATTTTATATATTTAGTACAGGGTCTACAAGGTCTCACTACACAGATTGGACTTATAGAAATCCTCCTGCTTTCAGACTCCCAAGAGCTGGGATTATAGGCATGCGCTACCACACCCAGTCTCAGTCACCATCTCAGCATGCTCTGAGGGCAGGGCCAGCACTGCAGGCCAGGGATCAAACCCTGGTCCCTATGTCTGCCGAAGCAGGTGCTTTAATCCGCTGATGTGGCTGGCCCATAAATATTGTTCTCCATTAATCTGGGCCATCATTCAAGTCTGGCATGGATAAAGACGTTTACAACAACAAAGACCTTCTCTCCGTCAGGAGTGGCTATTAGAGATCAACATGCATGATTGAATTTACCTGAATAAGACTAGACTGGTCATAAAAAGTAGTTAGAGTGAAACAAAACCTAAGCAACAACAGCCCACTCAAATATCATAGTACTTTTAGTAATTCAGGCTTAAATTTATAAATTGATTTAGAGAAGTTGGAAGTTTGTAAATCTTTATTCTTTTGTAATTAGAGGCTTTTTTTGTTTTGTTGGAGATATTTATTGTTTCAATCATTTTAAATTTTACAATTAAAATTAAACTTCTGCCTTGATGGCATGTGCACACACACACATACACACACAGAGAGAGAGAGAGAGAGAGAGAGAGAGAGAGAGAGAGAGAGAGAGAGAGAGAGAGAACTGTAAGGCACTTCCAGTTTTATGCCATCACCTCAGTGAAATACAAATATGAAGTTAGGAAACTGCTTCTGAGACAGAGGTCAGCTATGTAATTCAGGCTGGACTGGAGCTCACTGCGTACTCCAGGCTGCACTCAAACTTGCAGGAATCCTCCTGCCTCAGCCTCCCAAGTGCTGGCATGCAACACACCAGTACTAAAGCTTGAAATTTTAAAACAATGTTTTAAATATACACGGACTGTATGTAAAAATTATTTAAGTCATATGCCCCCAAACTGAGAGGTACCTCCCAGGATTCCAATAAGAAAACTCCATGTCAAGTTTCTCGAGCCTGTGCAGGACTGAGGAGCTGAGGGGCGAGGCTGCCATCCACTGGCATGAGGAGGCTGCCCGACCACCAGCGCTATCTGCCCCGTGGGTGCAGGCTGGATATGGCAATGCTCAGCTCCCTGATGTTATTCCATCAGAATATGGCCAAGCGCCCGGTGCATTTGTGTGGTGAGTATAGAGGACTTCAGTAAACATTGACGAGCCTCTTGGGTAACCTCCACACCGTTCTAGGGCTCGGGATGCAGGGATGAAAAACCAACCCGAAGAGGCCCTGGATCGCCTGAGCTTGCATTCTGTACCTGACGCTGTAGGGAGTGGCAAGGTCAGGTGTAAAGGAAGCCAAACGGGGTGACAGGGGAGAAGGAGGAGTTGATGAGATCACAAGGCCAGCTTTGAAGCTGCAGTGCGGCTGGCATCCTCCTGTCTCCATGGGGACCTCGGGGCAGGGCCTGATCCATGACAGAGCTCGCCTGCGCTGAAGCTTCAAAGCCCAGCATGCAGCTCTGCTACTGAGGCTTCTTCCTCTGCGGATGTTGCTCTGTCCTGGGCCAGGCCCTAGACTCCTGGCACACCGCTGGGAGCTGTGTTCCTGTCGCTGGCAGGGGTGTTCAGAGAGGAAGTGTCATGCTGGCATCGCCTCTGGAAGTCTGCCTTGTGTGTGATCCTATCCTCTCCGGCTCAGCAGTGTGCTGATGCCTGGCTGTGCGGCTTCCTCACTGCCTGACTCCGCACAGCACAGTGGTTTGGAGTGTGAATCCTGCCCTGCACACAACAGTTGCATCCCAAGCCAAGTTTCTGGACACCTCTGCTCCTCCTATTCTTGTGGACCTGGCCAACAACTTCCAGGAGCATCTGTGCTTTCAAAAGTGGTACCTCCAAATAGCTCAGTGGATTAAAACACCTGCAAGCAGGCGCAGGGACCGGGGGTTTCATTCCTGGGCCTGCCTTGCTGGACTCCCCAAGCGGCACGCTGAGAAGGCGATTGAGACTGGGCGTGGTGGCACACACTTGTAATCCCAGCTCTTGGGAGGCTGTAAACAGGTGGATCACTACAAGTCCGATCTAGTAATAAGACCCTGAATGCCCTATAGACCATTTCCTAAAATACAAAACAAACAAACAAACAAAAACTTGGTTCAAAAGTGCTGCCTCTTTGCCAAACGGATGTGGAATTTGAGAAAACTATCCTGAATAGTCTCCCTTGGGTGCTCAAGGGGGAGCAGTGCTGAGCCTGAGGTCACAGGACTCCTTTGAGGCTGAGCTGGTTCTCTGTACAAGTGGGATCCTTACTACAGCCACCTCTCTAGTGACCTTGCAAATGGGGCCAGGACAAGCTAGATGCCCAGGTGCTGGGCCGACGTTAGTGATACCAGGAAGCTGGTAAGGCCTGGGTTCCCAGTTGTTAGCTGGCCCCAGTCTCCTTCTCTGTGTGTCTGGGCTGTCCACGCTGCCCTTTAGCTGGCCGCAGGCTTTTGGTCTATCACCACTTCCGCCCACATTTTCAATGCTAGGCCTATCTGAAAAGACCACTTTGCTCTTCTCCTGCTACTCAGATGGACTAATTCTTGACCTTTCTCACTGGGCAGTGGGTGAAGAGGTGCACATATTTTTGCAGGAGTGGCTGACAGCCTTCAGGAACGTTTGGATGTTCAGAAACATTGCTTTTTTGCTAAATGGGCAGGCATCTGAGAAAATTGCAGGTAGTGTTCTTTTCTAGTTCCAACAGCTCTTTCTTGCTTTCTCTTCCTATTTTTTCCTCTCTCCCCTCCCACCTTCTTCTCATCCCCTGCTCTCTTTCAGATGCATTCCAGTGACCTAAAGTGTAAGAGAAAAGGGAAGAAAGAGATGTGGGAGGTGTAATGAGAGTGGGCGTTTCTTTGTTAAATTCATATATCCTGTAATTTTTACCTCAACGGCTTTTTTTTTTTTTTTCTGGTACCAGGGATTGAACTCAGAACATTGTGCTTGTCGGCTGACAAGCACTTTTTCCAGTGAGCTATCTCTCTGGCCCCAACAGCTCATTTTTTTTTAGGACTTTGAAATTCTCTCTCTCTCTCTCTCTCTCTCTCTCTCTCTCTCTCTCTCTCTCTCCTCTCTCTCTCGTATGTGTATGAGATATCTGAGCTTTTCTGGTTTTCCCTCAAGTTTTTTTTAATGCACTGCTACTACCGGACTGTGTATTTATATATCACGCTCAGTCTACTTTGGCTGCCGTAACAAGATGTCAGAGACAGGGTGACCTGTAACCAAGTATTTACGCCTCGCAGTCTGGATGCAGGGGGCCCACAATGAGGGCACCAGAAGCCTGGGTGTCTGCAGAAGACTCTTCAACTCTTGGGTTGTGCTTTCTGGAGTCCTTTCATGTGGGAAGGGAAGGAATCTGCTAGCTTTGCGTCCTGACAAGGGCACTCATCTCACTTATGAGAGCGCCACGCTGTAATGTAATCACATTCACCTCCTACTTAAAAATTTGTATTTTATTAGCACATGTTTGGAGTACATAATGGTAACATCCTTTGTGGGGAGGAGTTGGTCCATGTCCCTAACGCATCCAATTCTTTTTATCTTCCCTTCTCCCCCTCTCCCTCTATTTCTTGGTCTCTTTCCCTTCCATAAAGAACTACCTCCATATTGCTTGTTATCTACATTTTATTTGAATCTTAATTCTTTTGGATTCCTATATAAGAGAAACCATACAACACCTGAGCTTGTGTATTTGATTTATTTCATTTAACACTGTGATCTCAAGGTGCATCCAAATTCTTACGAAAGACTCAAGTTTATTTGTCTTTATGGCAGAGCAGTTCTCCGCTGGGTACAAATACATTTTCTTTATCCATTTATCTGTTGGACATATAGGTCACTTCCAAGATTTAGCTATTATGAATAGACCCATCTCCTGATAGCATGACCTTGGGGCTTAAGTTTCAACATATGAATTTGGAAGGAGACCAGCACTGTAACCATAGAACTTCATAAATGTACAGGTCAATGGATTTCCACAAAATAAATACACTCATGTGACCAGAACCCAGGTTGAAAAATGGAACTTTAGGGCTGGGGATATAGCTCAGTCGCACAGCACCTGCCTGGCAAATGATTCTTGGGTTTGCTTTCCGGTATCCCCCAAAACCCAAATCTTAATAATGGAACCTTACCAGTATCTTCAGGCTTCTTCCTGATTATTACCCTCTTTTTTATCCCTTGACTTCTAGCATGACAGACTAGTGCTAAGAAAGAGTATATTGTCTTATTCTTCATTTGTTTTGCAGTCCTGGGCATTGAACTTAGGAATTCCTAATTAGCTCTGTCCTTACTGCTTTATTTATTTTATATTTCAAGACTGGTCTCACTAAGTCACTCAGTTGCTAGGGCTGGCTCAGGCATGTGATCCTGCTGCCTCAGTCATCCAGGCTGCTGGAATTATAGGTATGTCTCGTTTCAAGCTTAGCTTTCTTAACTTTCTATCACAAGTTTTGCTTGTGGCTGTGATTCATTCTTTTTTCTGTTCTTTGGTCTTTTTAAAAAAATGTATTTAGTACAGAGTCTACAGGGTCTCATTACACAGATTGAACTTGTAGTGATCTTCCTTTCTTCAGCCTCCCAAGTGCTGGGATTACAGGCATGCACCACCAAGCCCAGTCTCAGTCACTGTCTCAGTGCGCAGTGGGGGCAGGGCAGGCACGGCACACCAGGGATCAAACCCTGGTCCCTGAGCCCGCCTTAGCAGGTGCTTTAGTCTGCTGAGCTATCTGGCCAGCCCATGCTTCTTGGTCTTCTAAGGATGAGTACATCCCAAGGTCCGTATTCATTCTCTTGTTAAGACCCATTTAGATTGTTTCATTCTTGAGCTGTTACAATATGGCTAATGTTGAAGAAATGGACAGTTTTGTTCATGTCTTCAGGTAAATGTAATCTATGTAAAACCTTATTAGATACTGCCAAATGGTTTTCTAAGGTGTTATATAATTTTCTCCTTCTACTATCAGCCTATGAGAGTGCCAGTTACTCTTCATCTCTGTTAACGCATGGTGTTACCAGTCTTTTTGATTTCAGCTTTTAGTGCACACATGTGACTTTCTGATAGCTTCCTTTGGCATTTTTCTGGTAGTTAGTGAGGTTTCATATCTTTTTCTGTTTTCACTTCTCATTAGGGTAGCCTCTTTTATGAGATGCCTTATCAACTTTCTTACCCATATCACTTTCCTTTGGGTTGCTTTTTGCTGTTGTTGGTTAACTGCATGGTTCTTTATATAGTCTGGATATAAATCCTTCCTTGATCAGAAAGGACATAGATATCTTGCTCTCTGGCTTTCTTTTCCACTATCTTTATAGTGTGTTTGATGAACAGAAGTTCTCAATTTTTTGTGAAGTTGAGTAAGTCAACATTTTTCTCATGGCTATTACGTGTTTTATGGAAGCAATTTTTACTGCTCTCAGAAGAATTTGCCCATTGAATTTCTAGAGTTATTGCTTTACTGATCACATTTAGATGTAAAATGGACAAAATCAATCGAAATTGATTTTTGCATGTGGTTTAAAATGCTAGATAGAGAAATAATTTTTCTATGTGCAAAACCAATTGACTCAGGACTTGTCTTAGTTATCTTCAGTTGCTGTAACAGGATACCTGAGGCTGAGTAATTTGCAAAGAAAAAAGGTTCTCTTAGCCTCATGGTTCTGGAGATGGGAGGTCCAAGGTCAGGTGATCACATCTACCAGGAGCTTTGTTCTGCTTCAACACAGGTCAGACAGTGGGAACACATGTGGATGTAGGTGAAAAATCAAAATTTAAGGGACAGAATTGCTTTATAACAACCCACCTTCATGGTGATAACTAACTTATCCCCATAAGGACTAACCTAGAAAGAAAGACATTAATCTCACTTAATGACCAAATCTCCTGTTAAAGGTCTCATCTCCCAACACAACCACGAAGGCAATCACATTTTGGCATGAGTTTCAGAGGTGACTGACTACATTCAAACCATAGAAGAACCATATACTGGAAAACCTCCACTTCTCCTCTGTTCTGCTGCACAACTCTTTCAATATAAATAAAAAGCAAATATTCCTATTATGGATGCTCTATTCTGCTTTGTTGATTTGTCTTTGTTCCCAAAATGTACAATTTTAGTTACTGTTGCTTTGTAATAAGTCTCCATCTCCAGTAGGGTAAGCCCTTCATCTTTACTGTGGTTTTCCAGAACTATCTTAGCTATTCTTGAATTTTGAACTTTCATGCACACTTCAGAATCAGTGTATCAGTCTTCACAAATACCTATGTAGATTTTGACTGTAGCTACATTTAATCTTCACTGAGATTATATTAATCTATTTAGGGAAAATCAATATCTATTGCACTATTAAGTTTTCCTGTCTATAATGTAATATACTTCATTTAGACATCTTTAATTTTTAACATAATATTTTCTATTTTTCCATGTAGAAGTGTTGTATATCTTTTGTCATATTTATTCCTAAGTACTTAATGTACTTGATTGCCATTATAATGAAAATAGTTTAAAAATTTTAATTTATTAATGGTATGAGGTATGATTAAAATATAGGGTGAACATTTAAATTAAAAGTTTCATTACAGTAAAAAAATATTGCCATGAATTCTCCTCAAAATCCTCCCCCCACCGTGAAAGCACTTATGCTGTCGTTCTTCTCATTTCCTAGAGCAGCTCTGACAGTCCCATATCCTCAGTGTCTTCGGTTGCGCTATGGTGGCTGCCTTGATATGCTGAATTGACTCAAAGCATTTGCCTTGCGTATCATTTTGATTTTGAGTAAGAGCCAGGAGCTGTGTGACAGAAGGTCCAAAGGAGGCACACGGTAAGGTTGCACAAACCTGTTTTTATTGGATGACACTTGGCAGAAGAATTCGCTGGTTTTTTAAATCACACTTTGTAACAAGGCTCACAAAAGAGGCCTTCTGGAACTGTCCCCAAAAGAAGCAGGAGCACTAGCATTAAGTGTGGTCACGCTGAAGGGGAGTGCTGCATTTTGAGAGGGATTAATGGAAATGGGCCTTCGATGGTAGTAAATTTTTTACCATATGATCACTTCTTGTATATAAGTATTATTGATTACTGATTTAAAAAATATTTACCTTATGTTCAGAAAAATCTAAATTGGCTTGCAAAAACTTTCTGGGCATCTATGTCTAGAAGTTTCTTTGTTGCTACCTTAACCAGTTACCACAATCTGAGTGGCTTAAAACAACACAAGTTTTTCCTTTCACAGTTCTGGATGCTAGAAGCTCCCAAAAGATGTAGGCAGGGCCAGCTTCAAAGGTGGGATCCTTTTTTATTTCTTCTACTTCTAGTAGCCCCAGGAGTTCCTTGACTTGGGCAGCTATTCCCAACCTCAGCCTCTATTTTACATTGCCTTACTCTCTGTGTCTCCCTCTCCTCTCTCCTAATAAGACTCGTCATTGGATTTAGGGCCACCTACCTTCAGAGTGATCTCACTTAAAGATCCTTAACTTGCTCATATCTGCAGAGAATGTATTTCTACATAAATTCACATTCACAGGTATTGGAGATTAGGGCTTGGACATACGCTTTGAATTGACACAGTTCAATCCATACCAACATAAAACAAAAATACATGTACTCCTTTACACACTGCTACAGTTTGGTCTCAAATGTTCTCCACGTGTGAAAGACCTGGTCCCCAGAATAGCAATATCAGTAGGTGATGGGACTTGGGGGGAGTGGTCTAATGAGAGGATTTTAAGTTTTTGAGCATGTGCCAAAGAGAGGACTGTGAGATGCTTCTCCCCACCCCCTCCT
>NW_004524801.1:2254791-2256713 GCF_000260255.1 Octodon degus | reverse complement strand
CTTATTCCACTGAGCCATACTCTTTGTTTGTTTCCTGTCTCTAGGATGAGTGGTTTTGCTGTCATGCTCCTGTCATGATGAGCTGTCTCCCTTGAATTCAACCATTCACTGTAAGCTGCAAAAGTGTAAGCAAAAACAAACCTTCTCTTCTTCTATGTTGATATCTCAGGCGTTTATATAACAATGGAAAGCTGCATTCAGCCAGCGGCACTGGTATGCTCTTGGCTCCTTTTCCTTTAGCAATGTACCTCTGAGATTGCTTTGGCTCAGCCTTTCCAGAGGCCCTGCATTCTCTCTGCAGAGTAGTGAATGGTGGGGAAAATGCCTCTTTTTAGGTATGCATCTCCTATGGCTAGACATCTGAGAGAGAGCAGTGCTCTGGTGCTTGCCTGGCTAGTGACCCCCCTGGATGGGTTGTTCCAGTGCCTGTCCTTGGGCTCCTACTCTGCAGAATAGGTATTTGGGGAAGAGACCACAGCCTGCCTTCCGGCTGCCAAGCATTAGGGTCTACTAGTCAATAATTCCTCCTCCTGGCTTCTTCAAGAAGAGGCTGGGGACAAGGCCAGGACAGCTGGAGCTTTCCTGCTCCCTGCTTGGCACACAGAATGATGGTGTGTTTCTTTGTGGGGAGAAATGCATGAAGCAGCAAAGGATCTAAATTTATTTGATGAGAGCCAAAGAAAAGGACAGAGGAAGCTTCCAGAATGAGGTCCAGATGGTTGGGTGCTCACTCCCTCTGCCTCCTGTCAAAGCCAGGGGTGTCGAATGGAGTAAGATTGCCAGACGCCCTCTGCCTTTGGAGTAAGATTGCCATACAGCCAAAGGATGGCTGTCCCCAGCCTTTAAGCTTCCAACTTGTGTTTCCACTCCCTGCCTTTGTTTTTACAATCCTCTCAGTGACCCCCATGCCTTAAATAAAAACCAGATGCTTGATGTCTCAGTCTTGTGAGTGCTTTCCTAAAACTCCCTCTGAGCTACTTAAACCTCAGGTGGCATACGGCTGCCACAGCCATGTGGCTGCTGGTGGCTGGAAGGTGCTCAAAACCCTGCTGCAAAAATCATGTGTCATAATATTATACTCTAGCGTGGGTTAATTACAGTAATTTCTCTGTTCTTGAGGCAGCTATAAAATCCTCAGTGGTATGTGAACATCCAGGTCGCAGGCATCGGGGTGTCTCTTCTATTTATTGCCTCTCTTCTGGCCTCCGTGTAGCCGACCCCAGTTGAGAGCTTTCTGTCTTTATCCTTAGGTCACCTCACGTGGGTTTGTGCAGGGGCCTGCTGTCACACTGTAATCAAGTCTCTCCCTGCCCCCTGCCCGGAGCCTTAATAAGACATCAAAGCACATAAAATGAGCCAGTACATGTCCAAAAACATCTCTTCCAACTTGTTCTTTAAAGTTTTCAGCCCCAAATCAAACAGCCAAAGTTCAATCTGTACAAAGTGAGGATGAGAAGTTTGGAGTCAGGAGATTTACCTGCTGGCTCTGAAGCCTCTGCCATCACAAAGATTGACTTGCTGAGCCTCAGTTTACCATTTATTTATACAAGTAGGCATAGCTCTTGAGGGACTCACACTCCAAGGTGGTGGACAGCCATGGAAAGAAGAACTCAAAGTCCTTTAGGTGCCTTGGAGAAATATGTAGGGGTGACCATGAGGACACAATGACAGGGACTGGGGTGCAGGCTCAATTCCTTCTGTGAAAAGAGATATGCAGGAAGAGATGCGCTGAGGGCCAAGAGCTGTGTGGGTTTTTACCCAGAGGAAGGAGGGAGGGGGTTCCTGGAGGGGACCCAAGGCCAGGAGCTGAAGGTGAGAAGCTGCTGCTGCTGTGCTAGGACCCTGCTTAGCCCAGGCTGCACAAGAGGGGTTAGAAGCACAGGTGGCCAGCAAGGCAGAGCCGAAGCAGGAGCAGCCTGTGC
>NW_004524801.1:2245903-2254486 GCF_000260255.1 Octodon degus | reverse complement strand
TTGCAGGCAAAGACGTGGTGACTGAGCCAAGAGCTGCCCGGCGATGGCCCAACTCCAAAGTCAGCCCGTCTTCTGTGTCTGTATGGCCCACAAGCTGAGGATGCATTTTACATCTTGTAACAGTTAGAAAAAAAAGTTCAGAAAAAGAATATGCTGTGCCACGTACAAATTATATAAAATTCAAATTTTAATGTCCATAAATAGTTCTGTTAGGACACAGTCACACATATTTATTTACAAAATCTCTGGGACTCTTTTGAGCTACGCCGGTAGAGATGATTAGCTCAGTGCAGGCCAGATGGTTTGCAATGCCGAAAATATTTATTTTTTTTGGCCTTGTACAGGAGAAGTTTGTCAAACTCTGACTTAAACCAAGGAAACAGAGGTGAAGATGGCTGAAAGATGGAGGCTCAAGAATGAAATAAAGATAAGGTTTTGCCTGGCAAGCGCAGGGTCCTGAGTTCAACCCCTAGTACAGCAAAAAACAAAACAAAACAAAAGAATGAAATAAAGGAATATAATTAGTTGATTCTATTAATTAATCAGCATTGGATAGGGTGAGGGAAGGAAATAATTTTTGAGCACTGGAATTTTGGTGAGGAAGAAAAAGCAGGCTGAGTTTAGGGTTGAATGGCTTAGGCTTTGGGCACAATGAGTTTGCAGTAATTGGAGACCGATGGCCTGGACTCGTTTCTAGGCCTGGGGCTGCAGAGGGTGTATGAGCTAGAGGTGCAGAGTCACAAGTTCTCAGCCTATGGAAATGAATGAAGCCAGCACAGTGGGGAAAATGGCCTAGAACGATGGGTCACCTTGTAGGGTGGCAGCTCCCTTCAGGGAGCTGGGGAGGTGCTGGCCTTCTCTTTAGGGAAAGAACACACCTGAGAGTCTTCCTACAGCTGAGTGTGGCAGTGTGCGCCTGTAATTCTAGCACTCTGGGAGGCTGAGGCAAGAGGACTGCAAACATGAACAACTTGGGAGTGTTAGCAAGACTCCGTCTTAAGATAATGGGACTAGGGATCTAGCTCAGGGCAGGGGCCTTGGGTTCAAAATCCAGTACCACCAAAAAATATCTCCCCAGGGTTTCTGTTCTCTAACCATGGGTAGAATTGTGAGTATAGGTGAGCCTTGGTGTCAAGATTAAGAGCTCCTGGCTGGGAATAAACGTGAGAGCAACAAGAGGGTCACACACAGGCCCTTGGGGCACACTGACATGTAAGGTACAGGCGGAGACATGGGAGCCTGCAGGAGCCAAAAGGGTGGTCCAGGAGGTCAGAGGAGGACACGGTTCTCCAGGCTAAAGTGGAGCACACACAAGAAGCAACCCCCAGGAGCTCTGACAGTGCTCTGGGCTGTGGAGAAGTTGAACTACATAGTCCTCTTGGGATTAGGCCATTGCTGTAAGTGAGCTTTTGCTGAACCTTTCAGGGTGGAGTCAGCGCTCCCCTATAGCTCATATACAAAGTTTGGGGCTCATCCACTGGGGAGGTACATCAGGTGGCAAAGCTCAGGGACAGCCTGGGGTTGTGACCTTGGCGGTGTGACCTTGAGGATATTGGAATCCTAGCCCTTCATTTTCCTTTTTTTTCACACTAGACCATGAGATTAATGGCCATTCTCTGTCACAAGCTCCAGTCAGGATGTCCTGTGTCACTGTGATGGTTTGTATCCTGGGATTATAGAGGTGAACGCTGCTGGGGCTATAGGTGAAGGGCTACACTGACCTGAGGTGGGTAGCCTGTAGCCTGAATGCAATGTAAGGGAGGGAGAGAGGCTTGCTCCCTGCTGCTGCTCCTCCCTTTTTGCTCTTGCTGTTTTGCTGTTTTCCTCTGCCATGAATTGCTGCCCTCTGACATGTGCCACTTTGCCTTAGAGCCAAGTGACTATGGCTGAAATCTCCATGAACCATGAGCTAAATAAGCCTTTCCTTCATTAATTCTGGGTGTCAGGTATTTTGTCCCAGCAATGAGAGAAATCAACTGAGATAGGTACCACAGGCCCAAAGCAATGGGGCCAGTTGATCATACAGTGAAACTTTCATAACTGTGAGCCACAATGAACCTTTCCTCTTTTTAAGCCAGTTTATCTCTGGTGTTTGTTATATTAATAGAAAGCTGACTAGTACAGAAGAAAGAGGCACAGACACAGTGGAAAGGCTGGGCTATGAGTGCATGGTTAGGATGGGAAGACAGCAAGTGCTGGGTCTTCTTTTGGGACATTGAGTGTGAAGCAAGATAAAAGTTATAATAAGTGCTGTGGAAGCATTACATAGAGTAGGGAGCAGTCCTTGTGGGCTCCTGGTATGGCCTCAATCAAGGACAGACTGAGCTTTGTATTATTTTGACAATGATCATCAGTCAGGGAAAGAGGTTAGAATAGAGATGAGAGCAGAGGAAATTTAAGAACAGGGCTGTGGGCCTAAGGTTGGTGGTGCTGCTGGGTGCTCGGGAAGCAGGAAGGTCAAGGGATGTCTGTACCCTCCTGGGTTTCCTTGCCAGGAAGCACCTTATCTGCCCACCACAGCCTATGTGGTTTCCACCGAATGTCTGGGTTCTTTAGTTCTTCTGCCAGACCTCTGACAGATACTCATCTGGCTAGAAAAGTGTTTTGAACTGTAGTCAAAATATTTAGTGTCGCTTGGGTCTCACCACAGAAATCTGAGCAATATTTGAGCTCAAATTACTGATGCTATCAGCTGCTTTTTAAGGGAATGATAAGTTAGATCCTGATATTTTAATGACAATTGTCTCACTGAGTGGCAGTTATAAAAGTAGTCATTTAAAGATGTTTGGACAGATCCAGCTACACAGTGTGTTAAGTGAGAGGTGTGCCTTATGAACCATTCTTTCCTAAGTGTTGCTGAATTCAAGAAACTCAACGTAAGTGTGGTAGATTGACAACTGGTGGTCAACTTTTAGCACCAAGCTAAACAGAACCAGTGTGGTGCTAGGTGTGGGAGGCCCACACCTTGAGGCTTGTTGCTAGCAGCGTGAGGCAGAACTGGAGAAACTGTTGAAATGCTATAGGTTTCCCTGGAGGAGCCTGTCACGCTGACTTTTCTGATGAAGTCCACTGCTGTTGTCGAAGGAGCTTGGGACCTCACTGTTGCTGAGGATGGCTGTGGTACTTTTACTGTTTTGAGGGTCACTTCCTGGCTCCAGTTCAGCTCCCTGCCTGCTGGCACAGAGCCTTCATCCTGCTGGCACAGACTTCTAGCTCCTACCATTGACCTTTGGGTCTTCCCAGCACAGATCTGTGAAATAGGCCTGTGTGAGGCATTGTTCTGGGCCCCAGGCCTCCAGTTTGATTTGTGTGGGGCACCGTCATGGGCTCTAGGTCTTCAGCTGGACTCATGCAGGACATTACCATGGGACCCAGGCCCTCAGCTGGATTCTTTGGTCTTCCATGACTGTACAGATTGCCTTTTTCTATGTGATTCTTTGGGTGACTACGATAAATAATCTTGTAAAATATGTGTACTGTATTGTATTGGTCCCCTTGCAAAACCTTAAACTACAACAATAGTGGAATGTACATTTCTGTGAATGATTTTTTTCACCAATCAGCCTATCTTTCCAGAAGATTTGCTATAAGACTTATACAAGTTCTAAGTATGGGAAAAAGTTCTTTTGGTGACTTCTCATCTCTGGACCTGCTCCCCCGTTCTCACACCCTTGAATTTGGGCAGCCTGTGGCCCATGTAAGGAACCCAATGGAGAAGCGATACCATATCAGTATTGGACCTATGTCTTTAGGAAGCCTAACAGCTTTGCTTTTATGTTCTGGGCAAACCATCTGTCATGTGAGAAGTCCAACCACCCTGACACTTTTATGTTTGCATGAAGCCCAGATAACCCTGTGAAGAGAAGACTCGAGGAACTATACCTCCTACCCCACAACAGTGACTGCAAGGACCACACCTGTAACCCAACTGGAGCCCTCCCATTGATCCAATTTTGTGTATGAATTTTTTTCTTGTTGCCGTTTGGTTTCTGGCACTGGGGATTGAACTCAGGACCTTACACTTGCTTGGCAGGTGCTTATGCCACAGAATTATCTTCCTAGCCCAATCTTACCCACTATTTAAGCCACTCAAGGTGACACCATATGGACCAACAGGGCTGACCTATGGATTCAATCTAAAATTCTACACCTTGGGCAACTGATAAAATCATGGCTATTTTAAGTCATTACATTTTGGGTATAATGTTTTGTAGCAATAAATAGCAGAAACACAAAGCTTTCTGTATGTATAAAATATGTAAAATAAGAGAAAAGCACACACATGAGATGTTTGGCAAGGATTAGCCAACAGAGTGGATCAGTTGATTGCCATGATAAGAAAAGGAAGGAGGAATTAGGTCCCTGTCTTCAACCAGCAGGAAAATTAATTCCAAAGAGTAATTGTGCACTTCTGTAAGACATAAGACACATCAGACAAACTGGCTTTCATTTTTTGGTCTACTTTGCAGGTGTAGGGATAGAAAAAGAGTAGGAGCATAAATAATGCATATTCATCATGTAAAAATCCTAAAGTCTGGGGAAATAAAAAGAAAACAAAAACAAAACCCTAAATTATCCACAGTTACATTGCATGAAGATAACCATAAGTTGTGTGTGTGTTTTTTGTATTTGGTACAGGGTCTCACTATGCAGCTCAGACTCATAGTGATCCTCATGTTTTAGCCTTCCCAGCACTGGTGGCATGTGCCACCATGTCTGCTCAGAGTGCCTGGGACGGGGCCAGCACAGCACGTGGTACCAGGAATCGAACCCAGGTCCTTGTGCTTGCCTAGGCAGGTGTTTAGATCACTGAGCTACTTCCATGGCTCACAGATAGTGTTTCTTGTTTATATTCTTTTAGACATTTTTCTACCTCTGATGATAATCGTTTAAAAATGAGCATATGAAGATGGATTCATATTCATAATTATTGGAATAATTTTGTCTTGGCCAACACTATATCATAAACATCTTTTCATGTCTACCAATAACGTGTGTCTTATGGTCACATATTATTTCACCTAATGCATGAAATGTGTTCCATTTGTTCAACGTACAGTGTTCTTTATGGCGGGACATCATGACTGCTTCCAACTTTTCCACTGACTGCTTCAGTGAATGTATTTGTAGCTAAGTTATCATGCACATATTTAATTCCTTCCTTAGAATATATTCTGAAAAGTGGAATTACTTGGTAAACATATGTGCCTTTAATGAAGACTTTTCAATATGAAACTTGCAATTACTCTCAAGAAGGGAATTAAAGGGCAGGCCAAATAGCTCAGCAGATTAAAGTGCCTGGTTAGGCAGACACAGGAGCTGGGAGTTTGATCCTCGGCCTGCCATGCCGGCTCCACCCCTGGGGTGCGTTGAGAGGGCAAATGAGACTGGGCGTGGTGGCGCACACCTGTATTCCCAGCTCTTGGGAGGCTGTAAACAGGAGGATCACTAAGAGTCCGAGCTATGAAGTGAAACCCTGAACACCCTGCAGACCCTTCCCTAAAAATACAGAAAAAGAAGGGAATTAAAAATGACCACCACCCCCATGGGTACAAGAGTGGCTAGTTCCCTGCTTATCTCTTGTGCTTAATGGTAGGTAATATCACAGTTTGGTTTTCAGACAAAATACTGGTTTTTGAAAACTGTAAGAGTGGCTGCTAAAGTACACATGTGTTCCAGCTCCAAACAAAGGAATGGAGGAAGAGACTGCCTGTAAATATTTTAGGCTTTCTGTTCTACCAGAGAAAACCAAGATAATTACATAGGTACTAATATAACTATATAAAAACATGAATGGAATTCTCAGCTTGGGGCTATTCAGGAGCAGGTAGTGGGCTGGTTTGGCCCACTGACCATAGTTGTCTGCTGCTCTAAGCTGTTGCTTCTCCATCTGGCAGAAATTTGTGGGATGATTTTCTTTTTTGCAGAAGACGGAGTTTTGAGTCCCCACCAGCTCACCCTTAGGGTAGAATTTTTCAGAGAAATCCCCTTGGAAAAATTTACTTGGGTCTTAGGTCACAATCATTTGTGGACTTTATTTTGTGTGACTTATTAAAAATCCCTCATCCACAGCTTGACTGTATGGATGGGGCATGTGCAGGAACAGCCATAGAAACATGTACTCTGGCTTCCTCAGCATTTTACCAACAGGCAACTGGTGAATGTCCGCATGCTGTTCAGAGATAAAGCTTTTTCTCAGTGTGCGTTTATTAAACAAAGTTTTTTCCCCTCAGAATTTATTATGTACTTGTGAAACATACCAAAAAGTATTAATATGCTCACTCTTAAAGCATAATTTGCATTAATATTTTTGCTATTTTCTTTGTGTGTATGTGTGTGTGTGTGTGAGAGAGAGAGAGAGATATCAATAGACAGACACAGACAGACAGACAGACAGACAGACAGACAGACAGACAGACATAGAGAATCTGAGAGATAGAAAGGAAAAGGGGAAGAGGAGAAGTGGGAAGGGGAGGGGAGGGAAGGGCAGGGAAGGGAAGGGGACAAGGGAGACACACTGTAAAGCTGGGATCATACTGGCCTACAGTGAAGCAGATTTTCCCTGCCATTACTTATGAACCTCACTCACAACTCTATACCCCAGCACAAAGATGTGCACTTTTCAAGTGAATTCCCAGCCGAGGGACATGAATACTTGACAAAACTTAAAAGGGAAAGAATATATTTTAGCTTGCAGTTTCAGAGGTTTTGGTCCATGGTTGGCTGCGTCCAACAGAGAAAGACGTGGCAGAGAGATGATGTTCAACTCTGGGCAGCCATGAAGCAGAAGAAAAGTGGAAAAATGCAGGGGAGAGGGCCCAGGGACCAGCCATTGTCACATCCTTGTGACCCACCCAGACATAGCCAAAAGTGTGCTTCACTATTCTAGGAATCTCTCAACCCAACCAAGCTGGCAACCAAAGTAATCACCATAGTGAATATCTTTAAATGTAAGGTGTTCCCAACGTCTTTACATCTTTTATTGTCTCCTTAGAATAGATTCCAAATGTAGGAGTTACTGTACAAAAGTCGGAACATCTTAGATCTTTATCACATTTTTGTGCATTTCCAGAGAGGCTGCACTGACTTATGAGAGTGAGCTATGTGATTGTAATCACATCCTTAAGAAAGTTGTATTATGTAAAACACAACATAACCATGCAGTTATGTTTGCATGCAGTTACATTTGCAGTTCCGTTTAGAATGAGACTTTTTGTTTATTTAAATAATTTAATTTCCAGGTAATTTTACTATTTTTGAATGTGCATTTTCATTTTCTATTTGTATTTCTCTTGTGAAATACACATGCACATGCCTTACCCATTTTGCAGTTTCCCCCCTTTTCCATTGCTTTGTAGCAACTCAATAAGGAATAATGAACTTAGCTATTGCAGAAGCACCTTTTGTATAAGATGCAATTATTCTGTGATTTTTTTCTTTTGATTTTGCTCGAGGTATCTTTCCTTTCTGGGGAAGTTCTGTGTGTTTCCGCGTTCAGCCTCAACAAGCTCTTGCTCTGTGAATTCTCTCCCCGCTTTCATGTTTGGGAGGTTTGTTCCCAGGCTCACCCCTAAAATACCTTTGAAGTTTCTTCTTTAATGGATTCGTGTTTTATATTAAATTCTTTAGGCCATCTGGAATTAATTTCGGTCTAGGTTGAAGCGAAAGATCTGACTATCCCTCCACCTCCCGAAGCTAATCATCCGATCTGGCCCTATTGAATAATACTCTCCAAACTTAACATGTGCCTGACTTTCTCGCATTTTGCAATGTTGCAACGAAGGAAGGGGATGGGAAGAGGCAGTAGAGTGCGGGGGTGGGAGGAGGAGAGAGTGCGCAGCACCCCTTGCTGCCACAGGGACTTTTCTCTCCAGTGAAGTACCCACGCGTGATCCCTGACAGTGCGCCGAGACCCCCCCACATACTGCCAGTCCCAGAACTGTGATCCTCGGCCAGGAGCTGAGCGATTGGTTGGGGTCATTCCCGCTCTAGCTCTGAGGCTTCTGGCGCAGTGCAGGTTGCTTGGGCAGAGGAAGCAGCACGCGCGGGCTCCTCATTCCCATGGATTCCAGCATGCTTTAAGGAAGATCGCCACTAGACCACCTAGGTGAAGCGTCCCCCCTCCTCCCTCCCGTGCAAGGGGTGATCAGACTATACAGGGAATGTTTACATTTTTATTTCCTCAAAAACCCTTGCCATTGGTCCCCCTCAGAATATCTGCTCCAAACACACTTATCCCATGTTCTGCCACTTTCTGCAGCAGTTCTAAAGTCCTCTTTTGTGAGTTCTTTACAAGGTGCGGTGAACAAGAAGGTACAGGCTGCTGCCAGCTGCCGTCCAAAGCAGACTTACAAAAACATTCCAGTGTGTCCTCACCCACCTTATGCACCAGGTTGGCACCGTGCAGTATCTGGCTCTTCCCCAGAGTCAAAATGACCTTAAAAAGAAACAATTTACATTGATCCAGAGCATCACGACAGCTACAGGTGCACAATTAAAGACACTTACGAAAGAGGACTCCTGAACTGCTTCAGAAGGTGGTGAGAACAATGGAATAAGCATGTTGAAAGTGAAGGTGCTTTG
>NW_004524801.1:2238442-2245795 GCF_000260255.1 Octodon degus | reverse complement strand
TGTGGCAGAACCAGAGATTGAACTGAGGCCCTTGCGCTTGCCAGGAAAGCACTTATTCCACTGAGCCATCTCCCTTTATTATATTTTTTAACAAAAGGAATGTTCACAGCATTTTTATCACAACTTGTATATGTGTTCATCACAGAAGAATTTTAAGACATGGTTCTTATCACCTGTGTCCTGGTGACCAGACCATGGCCCCTTGCACTGGAGGGCTCCAAGCTTAGCCTGCTCATGGCTGCTTTCTCGAGTGGTACTTGATGTATTTACGATGTGCTTCAGCCAGGTTAAACTTCAGCCAGGACATGCACCACCTCTCCCTTTCCTTTAGGGCCTCGCAGTCAAAAATCACATGTGGCCAACAGATATTGCTACAGTGTGGCTCCCGAGTGTCTCCCAAAGGCCCATGCACTACAGGTTTCATCTGCAGCATGGCAGTGGAAGCTGAGATGGGGCCCAGCAGGAGGGCTGTAGGTCATTGGAGGTGTGGCTTTAAATGGGCTCTGCGATCGTTCCTCTTTCTCTCGATTGCACTTCTGAGCCTCGACCCAAGCAGTTTCATTTGGCCTCACACTCCATGCTGTTGCCACCAGAGGCCCAGAGGAGTGAGATCGGCAGAAACTTCTAGAACTGTCAGATGAAATAAACATCGTCTCTTTATATGTTGATTTTCTTAGATATTTGTTATAGTAACAGAAAGTTGACTGCCACTGATGTTTTATCATTATTCTAAGCCAGAGAAGGGCCTGTGGGAACTCTGCTTGGGACCATGATCCTGAACCCGCCCACTAAACCTATGACCATCCACTAAGCTGATATTTCCTTAGGACCTGGAATGGACCCACAGATGAAGCCTTACAGGGAATAAGTGCAGACGCTTGGTAAATAGGTGGATTTATAAACACTGTATGATTAGATTTGGTTCTTTTTTGTATATGTAAACAGAAAAACATTATACATTCCTTCCTGCTTAAGCTTCTAGTCACATTGTCAGACTAGGCAGGACTGTGCTTAACCCCCAGAAAAAGGCAACCCTGGATGTCCACTCTGACGCCACCTCTGCTTTCCTTGCCACACCGTCCTGCTGAGCGTCCCTGCCATGTTCATGGTGCTTCATCCTGATGGGTCAGTGCATTACGGCCTGCTGTCTTCTTGTGCTGGGCACTGTCCTTCAGTGCATCTGTTTCCATGTGTCCTGCACTGGCTTTGCCTGTCCTATCTGGTGGGTCTCTCGGTCCACTTGCTGCTGCTACACCAGAACACTATGAGCAATTTATAAAGAGAAAGATTTTTTTCCCCTCATAGTTCTAGAGGCTAAGAAGTCCAGTATCGAGGCCCAGGAAATGGACGAAGAGTCTTCTAGCTGTGCCATAAGGTGGCGGAGTGTGTCACATGATGAAGAAATACATACACAACAGAGACTTGGACCAAACTCATTCTTTTCTCAGGAGTTCACTGCCTGGATAACTAGTCCATTCATAAGCAGCTAGAGCAGACCAGCAGAGAGCCATGGGTAATGTTCTCAATTAATCACATCTCAAAGCATAGCAGATGCCATGCAGCTTTCTTTCCTTTTTTCCAGTCCTCTTGCCACTTGCTTAGTCACCAGTGTCTGCCCAACCTGAACACCTCCTATTCCTCATGCAGTTACATTTGCAAACTCATGACATTTGTGTAAGATGCTTTTTACCCTTAGCTTAGAGGGGCACAGCCATATCACATATATAAGAGGGTATGGTGGCTATTTACCATACATGGCCATTGATGTATGTGGATGACATATCAGAGGGGGAGAGGTCACCTCTGCAAAGATTTGCACATTAGAATTGTAACTCTTAATGGCCTTTGCTTTATTTCTCCTCACCCTCTCATATACTTGGCATAATTATTATTGACATTTGAAGGAATGTTTTCACTTTCCTACCAAGGAAAGGCTCTTGTTTATTACACAGATTTGCTATAACAACAACCAAGGAGAGTTTTGGTGTTTTTGTTGTCCATATTTCCAAGAATGCGTGGAAGGTGGTTGGCAGTCTATTCATGCTGTCTCTAAAGTGTGCACAGAGAGAAACAGATGTGAGACATTTTCAAAAGCCTTTTCTTTCTGGTAGACTCCAACCTCCTCAGTTCAAAGATTTTCCATCTGCTTACCTTTCTGCTTTTCTTCCTCCCTCAGAAGGGCCCAGTGAGCTAGCCCTGGAAACCAGCTGAAAAGAAGTCACAGTACCAAGAAGAGAGCTCATGACAGCAGCTGCCATTCTGTCTCCCAGGTGCCAGGAGCAGTACTTGGTCTGTTCCTTGGCCATGTCCTATGAGGGTCCTGGCTATGTACCACCAGGGTCTTAGGCTTCTTCTGGCTGTTGGAGCCACTTGAAGTTTACCTAGTGGGCAGCACCACATTCACAAGCAATGCTAAGCTGAAGTTCCTCCAAATGGATCAAGGCCCTGTTTCTCTGGTTTATGCATTTTGGACACTGCCCCAATCTTCCCTCTTTCTCTTGCTTCTGTCTTTCCAACTGGGATCAGCCTTTGTCAGACTTCACAACCTCTCAGTTTCCACAGCCGTGAGCTCCTCTCTGGCCAGCCTAAGGACAAGAGTGCAGCTTCCTTTGGATCCTGTTGTCTACTTCCACCTTTTCTGTGCCTCACTTTTTTTTTTTTTTTGATGGGACCCACCTCTGGCAGACGACTTGTTACTCCTGGGATTGCCACCTTTGTGGGCCACCATAAACTACTGCTGAGAGCCCAACAAGCTTCTGAACACACACTGCCTCTATGATTTGAACAGAAAGGGGGGCAAGTTCAATGGAAAGCCAAAGAGGAGAAGCAGGGTATGGGGAGGAGTTGGGAAGCAGAGAGTGGGAAGGCACCTGAGGAAGGAGTTCTTGGGGAAGGTAGGAGGGTGGGGGCCTTGGGGAAGGTCAGCGTGGCCTCTCATTCTGCTCTGTGCCCATCCTCTTGGTATCTATCATGTTGGCAGACTGGACCCCCCCCCCCGCCCCCTTCAAGGAGGCTCAGAAGTATGTGCCAGAGCCTGACAGACTCCTGCTCTGGGTGGTAATTTACAAGCTACAGTCCATGCTGAGAAGGGTCAATTCAATTCCAGCAGGTGCTGACACAGCCTGCTTAAGTGCTGTCTGCAAAGAGGAGAGTTAGTGAAGTGCATATTCCTGAGCTGATTCCCTGCACTCCAGAACCTGATTAAACCTAGTGTCACCACATAGTGTTGGTCCTTGTTTTAGTGAGAATGGAAATTAAAACCAACTATGAATTGATGGGCAAATATTTTAATTGGGAAGTAAGAGAAGACAAAGGAAAGGTCTCCAGCTTGAGCAGCAGTTATAGGGTTGGCACTGTGATGTCTTCATCAGACTGGCCCATTCACAACAGATTGGAGTCTCATTTTGTGGGGTACAGGAGGGGCCAGGATCCAAACAGTCATTATCTCAGTTCTGGTTTTTTAGCTGTCGAGAAATCCTCATGGCTTCAGGGCTGATTCTGCTCCCATAAGTGATTGCACCTGCTTGGGGCAGTGTCAGTCACTTGAAGCTCTGCTTTTTCTGGAATCCAGGTGATCACAGATTTGAGACAAAGGCTGGAGGCTGTGAAGCATCCAGGGGACAGGGGTATGGAACAAGGTTTTATAAAAGCTGGCCATCAAGTATCCCCACAAATCTTGAGAATGACTTTAGTTCCTCTTATCTGGGTGTCCTCTGTCTCGGAGGAGGCTGAGATAACCTAGATAAACTTAGAGCTAATAAACTTGTTTCTAAAAACTAAAGTTTTGCAGACCAAAAATTAGAGAGATAGCCAATATAGCTAAAAGGATAGCTAATATTTTGGGCCTAGCCCTTCAAGGTCAGTGAGGACTCAACATAAGAGAACCTCTGCTGGGACATCCTGTAACCCAGTGGTGTCCCCAATTTTCTTATCAAGGAGATTATGGGGCCACAGAGGAAAGTGATTGACAATGTATAATGCACCTAAGGAGAGTCACCTCAAGAGAAAACATTCTCTCAGGCTTTCACAGAGAGCACATTGGTCAAGCAATGGCTGTGACTCATCCACATGGCTGACACTGACAAAAGATCTACAAAGTGTTGTACAGGGTTCCAGGGTAAATCCTGAGGGGATTTGACTGATAGCAAAAATTACGTTTTTAGTTATATAGGTCTTGCTTTATCTCTGTCTTAACCATCCAGCAGAAAAGTGTAACACCACAGGTATAAAAAGTAATGTTATATTAATATGCTGAGCTGTAAAAGGCTCAAGTCAACAGCTTCTGACAACTGCCAGTTGTACTGATAACTCACTACTTTTATGGACTGTTGGACTGTATTAGGTTGTTTTGCTGAATTCAAGTACCTGCACTCTTTGGGCTGGCTTCAAGTATGAAAAGGTCCTTTAATGACTTCTCCAAATATAGCTTCTTTAACAGCAGTGGAACACTCATCTCTGACAAATCAAAACAAAAAAAGGGGATATATTGGGAGCCATGAAGCTAGGTTACTGATCAAATGTGTGTAGGTGGGACTAGGCCTCAGTGCCTAAAGCAGACAAGCTTCCTTACTCCTGAGATAAACATCCTGTCTGGTTAAGGTCAGCTATTAGTTGCTAGGCAACCTAATGTTATGTGTTACTTACTTGGTAAAAGTATAAATAAAGGACCATCTTGTAAAAAAAAAATGTGTGTGTGTGTGTGTGTGTGTGTGTGTGTGTATACAAGATAGGATAGATATACAGCTACTTTCTCTTAGTTCATTGGGAAGAAAGGTTTGTACTAATATTGTTTAGACAAAGATATCAGGTCTGCATCTTGTCCTCTGAATAACTATGATGAAGACAATATGCAATGTATTAATTATTGTAACTATCCTACTAGCCTGTTGTGAAACTATTTCATTGCTATTTTATCTTTTTTTCTCATTAAAATGAATAAAAACATAAATAAATTTGTTGCAAACAACTTTTCTTACATGAGCAACACCTGTAAACCAAGGTTTGAAGTAAAGAATACAAAACAAAAATGGAGCTTTGTTCTATTTTTAGTTACTCATGATATCCTGTCTATAAGTCCAAAGGAAGGAGGGCTAAAGGTAGTGGTAGAAACTGCTTTAAGTTCCTGAACACCTCAGAAGAAAACATTACCTGATTTTGGTGAGTAGCAGGGGCCCACAGGTGTGTCTGTCCTGTGTCCCTGGGTGATCTCAGATGATGTTGTGGCTATGTCATTGATACATACCCTGCCAAATACTATTTCTCACCTCTCATGGGTGCTAACTCCCGGAGACCCCCTTGTTCTACAAGGTAAGCACCACTATCATTTCTTGCATTTTACAGATGGGGGAACTGACCCAGAAGGAGTGGGTAACTTGTGCTGGTCACAGAACTCCAAGTCACAGAACCAGCATCCGAATTCAAGCTGGCTGCTACAGCGCTCTGCGCCAGGCCACTTTGAGTGGTCCTGTTCCTGAGAGGGAAGCTGTCCACTCTCAGGAATAGCTTTCTAGTCCACTGGGCTAATTGTTGTTCATCTGCTAGTCATGAGCGTACAGCAAAGACCGTTAAGCTATAAGATACATCCCAGGGGTTCTTGATTAAACAGCCACCTCACTGCCTTCTAAATCATATAGTATTGTCTTCCTCAACCCTGTAAAAATTTTAGCCTGTTTGCCAATCAATGACTCCCTTGAAAATGTGGATTTTGTGCACAGAACCCTCTACATACTTCCTACATAGCAGCAGGGACTCCTAGGAACCCCAAAGATGCCGGGTGGAGAACCCCATCCATGTTACTTTTCTGTCAACCTTGAAATTTCCCTTTTCCCTTCCTGCTTGTCTCTTTTAAAATTCTAGAAAGTAAGAAAATATACCTAGAAAATGATTCGATTGGAGCTAAAGTAATTAAGACTCAAGATTTGCTTCCTTTGGTATTGATAAACATTCATCTTAATTAATGTCCTCATTATAAGACTGGAGCTTGGGGCTGCCAGGGAGAAGATTGAGACAGAAAACCACTCAGGGCCATGAAAGGCCATTGCTTGGTGAACCAGAGATTCTTACTACTGAAAGGCTTTCTCTCTTGGGTTTCTTAAAAAAGATCCTATCTGACAGCAAGATGTGGGTTTTGTGGTTTTTGCTTCTCTGAAGCCAGCTTTTACCATTAACTTTAGAGTTGCATTATTGTGTGTTTTTCAACAAACGTTCTTTCTCTACACTTTGAACAATCAGGAAACATCTTGTGATTGTTAGATTTGTATGTCCATTTGACCTGGATACAGTACCTACTGATTTAATCAGTCATGTAGGTGTGGCTATAGGGTGTTTCGTAGTTGTGGGGAACATCCAAAACCAATAGATTGTAAAAGAAGGACATCATTCTCCATAGTGGGGGGTGTTTTCATCCAATCCCTGGAAGACAACAAGGAAAGATTTAGATCAGGGAAAAAATAATTTTGTTTTAGAACTATAGCCTCTTACTCTTTCCTGAGTTGTCAGCATGCTAGAAGATTCTGCAATTAACAGTGCCCACAACTATATCAGCTTACTCTTCATAGCAAATCTTCTAGGATAGGTGATAGATAGATAGGTAGGTAGGTAGATAGATTAGATAGATAGATAGATAGATAGATAGATAGATAGATAGATAGATAGATAGATGGAATATAGTATATGAGATATGATTTAAAAAACTATGGTGAATGTTTAAATTTTAAAAATGTATTAAGTAAAAGACATACTACCATTAATCTTCTTCAAAGTACTCCCCCTCACTCTGAATTTTCCTAGCTCATTATTCTTACTACTTTCTGGAAGTCCTCTTTCGTGAGTCCATTTTATTGTGCTGTGCTGCTTGTCTGTATGCCCTGAATCAATTCAAAGCGTTCACCTTTCATGCTCAATTTGACTTTGGGCAGAAGCCAGAAGCTACACAGTGCCAGACTGGACGGAGAAGCTGGATGGGGACACAGTGAGATACTCTTGTAAGATTGCCTTTCTGTTGCGCGACACTCTGCACCCATATTTGGTGTGGCTTTAATCACTCCTTGTAAAGGCTCTCTTCCTCCTATGTGAGTACATCTTTCCTACTTGTTCTGTTTTCCTTGAGAGCCCTTGCTGATACACACTCCAAAGAGCCCAGTCCTCTATGTGGATGACAGTTTCCCTACACTGCACAAGAGCTCTGTATGTTATTAAATGTGACTTGCTTTTCCACACTTCATGCTGAAGACCTCCTGATCCCTGGGAGCAGTTGGTGAATTGAAGGCAGGTGATCACTTGTTCTTTCTTTCTTTCTTTCTTTCTTTCTTTCTTTCTTTCTTTCTTTCTTTCTTTCTTTCTTTCTTTCTTTCT
>NW_004524801.1:2233902-2238342 GCF_000260255.1 Octodon degus | reverse complement strand
TTCTTTCTTTCTTTCTTTCTTTCTTTCTTTCTTTCTTTCTTTCTTTCTTTCTTTCTTTCTTTCTTTCTTTCTTTCTTTCTTTTTTGTGGTACCAGGGCCCAAACTTGGGATGTTGCACTTGCCAGGCAGGCACTTAGGCCACTGAGCTATCTCCCTGGCTGTCACTTGTTATTTCTCAGCTTTCCTGGGAATCAGTATCATTACAGGAGTGTGAGAGGTGTGCGGTCTCAAGAGAGTATGTTTACAATGCAGGCCGTGAGACTCCCCTCTTCCAAAGTTCCAAATCATTGGATCTGAGTCCCAAATCCTGCATCTTAAAGTCTCCCAGACATATTCTGCTGCAAGGGGCTCCTATACTCTATACTTATAGAGTGCAAGGCGGCCTCTACCTCCACACCAGGCAGGCCTAAGTCACTCTACACCTGAGCTCTTTTCCCTGAGGTCCCTTGAATTCCAAAGCTGGGATCCGAGAACCCAGTTTCTGCCTGCTGGGCCTTTGGAAAGGTCAGAGCCCTACACTGGCTGTTCCTACTGAGGCCCCAGCGCTTAATGCCAGAGAAGGCACCCAGTAGGCTGTTGGGCTCTCACAGTGCACATTAACCCCATGAACTCGCAGGCCAGAATGCCTAGCATTCAAGCCCTAATAGCCTCTTATTAGCTGTTCCTACCATTGCCTGTGGTTTCTCTTCTCCTGCCATTGTGGAACCATCTGATTCAACGCAGTGAACTTGCTTAACCAGCCAATTCAAAAGCTCTTTTCATTCCCACTTTCCCTCTGTTCAAATCAAAGTTTAAACAATAAAATATGAATTTCTTGGATTGAATACCCTGGAGGTATCACAGTTGGATATTGATTTCAACTTCAATTCATGGTCTACACTTTACTAAGTAGAGTAGGAAAGAGCCCATGACTCACACCAGGCATCAGTCCTATAAAAGCCACCTGCTGGGGGGCTTCCTGGGGGTACACAGAGGAGCTTTGTCCCTCTCCCAGCAGAGGGAGCTGGTCCACCCCCGCCCAACCACAGGGTGTGCGGTCCCATTAGAGGATGTGAACATTGTTTGCCTGGGTTTGAGCAAGATGAATGGGGTTGACCTAACATTTGATTGGTGTTTCATTAAAGTCTTTGCCAGGAAGAGAGCAATCAGGATACCATTTGGGTTCCTGGGGGCACAGGAGGAGCGGTGTGGGGGCAGCAGTGGTCATAAAACATAAAGATAAGAAAGCACAGGCCTCTTGCTGCAGTGTTTGCTTGATGACAAAGCTCTCCCACCCTCAATGAATTCCAGCAAGGAGACCTCCCTTACCCCTGGCACCTGCTTCCTTGGCCCCATTTCTTACCTCTGGCCTCTCCTAGACACAGACCTGGAAAACATCTGGAAAAACAGCACTAGGCTGCCCTGGTCTGTGACAAGAGGCCTTGCAGAGTCTGTTTTGTTAAGTTCTGATTTTATCTTGTTTATAGAATCCATATGGCGTGAGATGGAGAAGGAGAGGGCTGGGGAGCACACAGCTCCAGGCAGCTGCAGGAGCAGGCTCCTGCCTAGGCCTCAGGTCTTGCTCTGCTCAGTTCCATCGTTCCCATCGCCTCCTGGGACCAGCCAGGAGAGTAATACCTAGAAGCATCGGGTAGATAAGGAAGTTAAAACTCTCGGGCCTGAATTCCTTCTTTCTCATCAAAGGAAGAGAGGTTGGCCCTGTCTAACCTGAGCTAAGGCTGGGAAGACCTGAGCCAAGTCCAGCACCTGCTGCCTCACTGACCTCTCTAAGTCCTAGCTCCTCATCTGGAAAGCAGGGGAAAGGCTTCAGGAATGCTTGTCAGTGTCGGGCACACAGTGAAGCCTCACACAGGGTTTTTCCTGTGACCTTGATCAAATGACTTGATCTTCTGAGCCATATTTCCTTCCCAGCATGGTATCTTGATGGTATGATGTTATTAGTGAAATAATTGCAGAAAGCGTCGTGAATGTACGTTGCAAATGTGAGTCACACTCCACATACATGCAAGGATCATCACGAGTTCTTGCCCAGCCCACGTCATGGTTGTACCCATCTTTGCCTCTCTTCCTCGAATGTCTCCTTCTCCCACCACCTCTAGCTCTGTCACTTTCTCTTATAAATCCTAGTATCATTTCTAATGTCTTTTTAAAAATGTATTTGGTACAGGGTCTACAGGGTCTCACTACATAGACGGGACCTGTAGTGATTCTCCTGTTTTCAGCCTCCCAAGCACTGAGATTACAGGTGCACGCCACCACACCCAGTCTCAGTCACCGTCTCAGTGCTCCCCGGAGGTGGGGCTGGCATGGCACCCTGGGGATCAAACCCCAGCCACTGCACACTACCTAAGCAGGCACTTTAGTCCACTGAGGCATCTGGCTGGTCTATAAATCTTAGTATCTATTAGGGTAATTTGTACGGAGTGAGGACCCACTGAATAAATGGAGAGGTAGATGAATGGGAGAAGGTGGACAGATAGCTAAACAGAAGATGAATACACAGATTGGATGGAAGAAAGGCTGGGTAGATAAAAGGTTGAGTGGATGGAAGAATTTTGTAGGCATGCCTTCAGACACCAGCACTTGGTGTCCTCTCAGTGTCTCTAATACTGTGCTAAAACGTATCTATTGTTTTTAGTTGACATTTGTCAGTTGGCACCACAAGCAGAAGAAAACCGATAGACTTAGCAAAAGGTTAGTCACTTGACTCCACACCTAAATCTGGGGAGATTTTGGCTGCATTTGGTCATTCTTGGGGAGGCTGCCTATATCAGGTTGGGTCCTTGTCCCATTTGGAAATCATAATGTCTGTCCCACTTTTCCAACTCCTAGTAAGAAGTACTGTGGTGAACCCAACCAAATATGTCACAGCCTTAGTGACCAGGAAGGGTTTCTCAGCACCCTTGATGAATTGCTCAAGCTGTGAAAGAAAATCACTCCCTTTTCTTAATATGGAACATGGTATTTAACAAGGATTGCTAGGTTAGAAAGCAGGACATATGCTCTTGGCCTGGTTCTGCCACTAATTTGCTCTGGGATTTGGGGCCAGAAACCTTACCTCGCTAGACCTCAGCCTCTTTGTGAAAGAAACAGGAACTGCATGCTTTTCCAGGTCCAAGCCAGCTCTGAAAGGTATGATTTGTGTTCTGCAAGGCCAGCCACCTTCTGCCCTTGATGTTGCCACACATGACTTTACAGGCCCATCTTTGGCAGTCCTTGGTGCTGTCTTGCTGTCTCCCAGATATCCCACAGAAACCCTGCTAGCTTTGGTGGGAGCCAGGCAGCATGGTGGTTGCCAGCAGAGAGCCTGGCTCCCTCACCTGCTAGTCCTGTGACCGTGTGTGTGTTCTTTACCCCCTGTGTGCTCACTTTCCTCCTGTGGGTGACAAAGGGACTCACCTGCTAGGGCAGGTAGAGAGAGAAAGGACAGGGAACACTGCAAGGGCTTCTCAGAGTGCTTCAGGCAGAGGGAAAAGGAGTCATGCCAAGGTGTTTCTGAGTCTCTGGTGGCAAAGGCTGCTCTGGCTCTGGCCTCTCCACCTGTGAGCTCTCCCTGAGAGCTGCTTCAACACCAGGATTCCTCAATTTGGAGGTTCTGGTTTTCCAGCCTACATGTTGCGTTCTTGCTGTGTGGCCAGGCCAACATGGAGCGCTAGTGCCTTCACGTTAACCACCGCCTGGATGAAGGGGGGCCCTGTTCTAAAAGCTGGTCACTAGGAGGCTATGGATCAGGAGGCTTTGCAAGTCTCTTGTCCTCCAGTGCTGTTTCCTCTACTTCTCTACTTTATCCTGCGGCTGGCTCTTGATGCTTAGATCTTAGTGGGGATGAGGGAAACAGCAAGGAAGCAGCCACACTCCTTCTTGGCAAGCATTGAAACCACAACAAAGGCAAAGCCTCCAAGGGCCCAGGAGTGCTGCTTAGCAGGAGGGGCCTTCAAGAAGGTAGCTGCTCCACATCCAAACATTTTGCATTGGCTTTGTCTCCAACAAGCAGTCCCCTGGCTCCTGGACTCCTGTCTTCATATGAACAACAAGGCAGCAAAGTGGGCCATTCACCCTCAGAGGAAGAGGCAAGCAGCTGTCTCCCTATGGTGAGCAAAGGATCTCGGGGCTGGCAACTCAGTCTGTGGAGCTACCGCTGCACAGGGCCTCCTGTGAGCCTGAACAGCAGAGACAATGGTCTCAGTCCAGGTGGGTGGAAGTAAAGACCACAGTGTATGCAGGGCTGGTGCTCCTGAGGGCTCTTTTTCAGCCTCTAGTGGTTGCTGATACATTCTGATGCTCCTTGGCTTGAGGATGCATCACTCTTATTCCTGCCTGCCTCTCCTGTGGGTACACCTGTGCCCACATTTCTCCCCCTAATGAAGACACTAGTTATATTTGATCAGGGTCTATCTAGTGCCAATACAACTCACCTTCACTAGATATACCTACAATGAT
>NW_004524801.1:2223133-2233669 GCF_000260255.1 Octodon degus | reverse complement strand
AGAGAGAGAGAGAGAGAGAGAGAGAGAGAGAGAGAGAGAGAGAGAGAATTCAGCCTGTAACAGTTGGCTTTTCCATACTGGAGAGTGGAGAAATGAGCTCACCTGCAGATGTCTCAAAGCTCAGAAGAAACAATGACTAAGTGTTGTTCAGGCCTCTAGGGAGAAGGAAGCCAGAGGGGTCAGGTGATTCATCCTCTGTTGGTTCATTGTCTCTTTGGAGCTCGCCCTAGCTACTATCCAGCTTGAGCTTGAAAACCATTAGAAAGAGGAGACCTACCCTTTCCATTCCCCTCTCAGGCAGCTCCTTCCCAAAGTTGAAATCTCCAGAGAGTAGCTCCTTCCACCTTATTCTGGTTCTTTCCTTTGGATCACAAGGAGCACATTGAGCACCTACAATATTAGCCAACATTTACTGAGCACACTCAGCACCCTTATCTTTGACAAAAGGGCCAAATCCTTGCACTGGAGGACAGATACTCTCCTTAGCAGACAATGCTTGGAAAACTGGCTATCTTCATGTCAAAGATTGAACCTAGAGTTCATATCTCACACCATGCAACAAACCAAAATCAAACTTGAGTCATTTGCAGGAAAATGGATGCATTTAGAGATCATAATATTAAGTGAGGTAAATCAAACACAGAGCTTAAATATTGCATGGTTTCACTTATGAGAGAAACTCAATATATAAATAAAGCAATATAAAAGACAATAGGAAAAAGAGAGAAAATTTATTATAATACAGCATAGACACTGTATCCAAAAGTGTACCTTGATTTAGTATAACTGACTTGTGTGCTTTATGTGGTTTTTGGCCTATTGATCTGATTCTTCATTTGTATGTATGAGGCTGCCAATAAAAAAAAAAGAGGTGGAGCTGAAGGGGGAAGAAGAACTGGGATGTACTATGTTCCAATTCCCATAATGATGTCATTATTATGTGCTGAAAACTTGTACTAATCTTTTAAAACACAGGGTTGTTTTGACTCAACCTTCTTTTCCCTTCATTGACTTTTTTGGCTGTCTTCTTTTTACTGGTTTTTTCTTTTCTTTTTAATTTTTCTTTTTATTTCTGATTTTCTGTTTCATTCTTTTTATTTGCTCTTTTCTGCTATTATTATCTAATATTATTGATTTCTTTTTATTGCTTTGTAGGAGGATCCTTTATCTCACTTTTCTCTCCTCCTTTTCATCTTTTCAAATTGTACTTTATTCTCCAGTTCACCACCCGCTTTATCCTTGTTAATATAAACATTAAGATTTATGAATCTTAGGGCCAGCCAAATAGCTCAGCAAACTAAAGTGCCTACTGAGACAGGCACAGGGACTGGGGTTCGACCCCCAGGATGCTGTGCCAGTCTCACCCCCAGCACACACTGAGAGAGCAACTGTGACTGGTGTGGTGGTGCACACCTGTAATCCCAGAGCTTGGAGGCTGAAAACAGGAGGATCACTACGAGTCCAATCTGTGTAGTGAGAGACTATGTAGTCCTTGCACTAAAATAGATCAAAAAATAAAAATAAGTAAAAATAAATAAATAAATAAATAAATAAGATGTAGGAATCTTTAGGCAGTTAACTCTATGCTGTTACTGTTGAATACTGTTCTATTGTTAGTGAATGTATAGTTGTTGTATTTAGTAGACATATATCAATATATGGTCTGTCTTAGTGATTATGCTACAATTATAGATCTCTTTCTCATGGTTAAGGGTGGTCTATTATGGATTCTCAGGCTATGTGAACTTCAAGATTGTCTTTTAGTCTATTATTTTGCTGATTTCATTGCTGTTGCCAAGGTGATATAGTTGTTACTATTAATCGTTTTTCTCTGATTGACAAAATCTGGATTGCCTTTGTGTTATTAATAATACTGTGAGCCATTCTGAGAGAACTGGGTTCTGAGCCAAACATAGTGTAGTCTCCTCTCCAAAATAAACCAAGGTGACTGGATGTTGGGTGCAAGATAAAGGCCTACCGGACAAAGTGCAGCCATTAACTAAAGAGGACTCCACACTAGTGACAAAGGCTTCCACTATGATCAACCTGCATAGCAAACTGCAAAAGCAATAATAGAAACAATAGAAACATGAGGAAATAAGGCAGCAAAATGTCTAAAACATATCCCAGCTCCTTCAAAGCTGATCCATGAAGTCTTGGGGGGAGGAAATCAAAAGCCACACACCAAAATTATTTAAAGGACAACAGAGGAGATCAAAAGCAGACCAATCCAGTGCTCAGTGAGTGAAGGCGTAACTAAACAGATAATTCACTTAATAGACAAAATGAACAGCATTTTAAAAGACACTAATAAAAAGCTAGATGAGCTAATAAAAATGATACAAAGCACGAAATACCAGTTTAGCAAAGAATTAAATTCCATGAGAGGGTGCCAAAGAGAAATTCGTGAGATTTAAAAATTTTATTGGACATATGGGCAGCAGAAGTGACCAATGAGAAAAAGAGTACCAGAACTAGACCAAGGGGCCACCATCAGTGACCAGTTAATCAGAAATACCTTAAAAACAATAAAAAGTCATAAAAACATGGATCCAACAATGGTCAGATGACACAAAGAAGACTAATCTAAGATTAACTGGAATTAGTGAAACTAGAAGACAGGAATGAAAAAAAAAAAGAAATGAATGAAGAAATGAAAGGAATGAAAAAAGCTGTTTAGGAAAAATTATAGAAAACTTTCCACAAAAAAGAAAGTACAGCTAAGTGAGGCCTATAGAAACCCAAATTGCTACAATCAGACAAAGAACTTCTCCATGATGTATCATAGGCAAAATCTCAAACATCCAGTAACAAGGTCAGAATCTTAAAAGCTGTTAGAGGAAAGCAACAATTCACTTATAAAAATAAATCTATTAGAATCACAGATTCTTCTCCACACACACTTTAAAGGCCATGAAAGTTCAAAGTGTTAAAAGCCCTAAAGGAAAACAACTTCCAACCTAGACTGATGTATCATGCAAAACTATCTTTCAAAATTGATGAAAAAAAAAAACCCCACCATATTTTTATGACAATGAGCACCTTATGAAGTTCATGACCATCAAACCAGCACTCCAGAAAATTCTCAGGATATCCTTGAAAAAAAGACAAGGAAGCTAACAAGGACAAAAGATCAAAGAGAATAAATATATCAGACAGGGTGAGCAGTTAAGTAGAAAAGAAAATAGGGAACCAGAAGTAAAAAACTAAGGCAATAATAGGAATAAGTCAATACCTATCAGCAAAAACTCTCAATGGGAGTGGTCTCAATTTTTCAAATGAAAGGCACAGATTGGCAGAATGGTCAAGAAATACAATATGATATATACAAGAAACACATTTAACCCAAAAAAGAAATTCATAGACTAAAAATCAGTGGATGGAAAACAACATTCTATGCAACAGAAACGCAAAACCAAGCAGGGGTAGCTATCCTAATTTCAGACAGAGTGGACTTTAAGCCAAAATTGATCAGGAGAGGCAATGAAGATCACTACATATTGGTTAAGGGAATAGCTCAACAGGAAAAGATAAAGTTATAAATATATAGCCAGCAGATAGAGTATACTTAACTTCTTAAAACTCTACTAAACATAAAAGATCAGATAAATATCAGCATAAGTTAGTGAGGGACCTCAATACTTTATTGTCACAAATAGACATATTAATTGGACAAAAAGATTAACAAAGAAATATAAGAATTGAACCTAAACTTGGAAAAAATGGACATAATTGATATCTACAGAGTGTTCCTGCCAACAACAACAGAATACACATACTTCTCAGTAGCACATGGAACGTTCTCTAAACAAACTATATACTAGCCAATAAGCACACTTCAATGCCAAAAAATTGAGATTCTCCCATGCATAGTATCAGATTATAACAGAATGAAACTATAAATCAATAGCAAAAGACACCACAAAAATTATACAAACACATGGAAATCACACAATATACCCTTGAACAATTGATGGGTCATAGACAAAACCAATACAAAAATTAAACAGGTCCTGGAAATAAACAATAATTACAGTACAACATACCAGAATTTATGCATCACAATGAAAGCAGCCCTAAGAGGCAAATTCGTAGCTATTAATGTCCACACTAGACAACAGGGTGAGCCCAAGTAAATAATCTAATGATGTACCTCAAGGTCCTAGAAAAGCAAGAACAATCCAAACCCAAAGCTAGTACAAGAAACAAAATTATAAAGGTCAGGAAATAAATTAATAAAATTGAAATTAAAAAGAAAAGGATTAACAAATTGAGTTGGTTCTTTCAAAGGATTTAAAATGCTTAGCCAATCTTACCAAAAAGGAAGAAAACTCCAAAATTAATGCAATTAGAAAAGAAATGTGGACAGTGGACACTTCTGAAATCCAAATGATTACTACCAACTACTTCTAAACTCTTTACTCCAAAAAAAAAAAAAAAAGGAGAATTCAGAAGAAATGGTTAAATACTTAGATATATTCAAAGTAACAAAACTGAACCCAGAGATTTTGAAACCTGGAATAACCTAATAAAAGGCAAAGAAATTGAAGGAACAGTTAAAAACCTACCAAGTAAAGAAAAACTCAGGTGCTGATGAATTCTATAAAAACTTCAAGGCAGATCTAACACACATACTCCTCAAACTCTTTCATGAAATTTAAAAGGAAGGAGTACTCTCAGAGTCATTCCTGGAAGCTAGCATTATCCTGACTCCAAACCAGATGAGGATCCATTCAAAAAAATAGCTATGGGCCAACCTGTTCAGTGAACATAAATCCAAAAACCCTTGGCAAAATACTGGCAAAGAGAATGCAACAAATCATCAAAAAGATCACACAAAATGACCAAATAGGCCTCATGCCAAGGATACAGGGATGGTTCAACATGCATAAATTAATAAATGCAATATATCACATAAACAGAAGCAAGGACAAAAATCTTATGACCATCTCCATAGATGTAGAAAAGGCCTAGGACACAGTCCAGAATGGTGCTACAGTGAGGTGGTAGAACATTTATAGGTGTGGTCACATGGGAGGTCTTTATGTCACTGGGTTATGTTGCAAAGGAACTTGTGGCACACTTAATACTTTTTCTGCCTTTTGCTTTGCTTCTTGGCCATGAGACAAATGATTTGGCTTTGCCATTTGCTCCTGCCAAGATTTGTTGCCTTACCACAGGACCAAAGCAGTGGAGCCAATTGGTCATGGGGTGGAACCTCCAAGACTGGGAGCCAAAATAAACCTTTCTTATTGGTAAGTTAGTTATCTCAGGTATTTGCTATAGTAACAGAAAGCTGCCTGACACAGGAACATAGTAAATAAAGCAATGTGTATGAGAGTAAATGGCCCTTGTGGACACTTAGCAAAGAAAGGTGAGTAGAGGAAGTAGAGGCAGAGCTGGGCAGTGTGATGTGGGGGAGCCCACTAACCAGGTGTGCAACATGAGCAGGTGATTCACCTGCATGTGGGGGTGACTGTGTGGAGGACACCACACATGTGGAGCACATGTACCACACGCCAGCGAGACCTTGCATGGGGTGGGCCAACAGGGGAGGCCCAGTCAGGCCCCCCTTCAAACACTAGCCATTCTACACCCTGGCATGCCCCATCTCTTTTCATGTCTCTTTCCTTCTCTTCCAAGTGTTTATATTGAGAGTTCAGTCTAATATATAATGTGATATGAAAACTAGAAACACGTGTTTGGCACATTTTGATTTCACTCCATTCCACTCTCAGGGCCCTCCATACCATGTTCTGGACTAATTGTAAAGAGTGGCCAGAATGCAGGAAGATGGAGCCACAGAGAGGGAAGGACAGCAAGACACGCGGCTGCTCTTGCCCCACTTCAGCTTCTCTTTGGACAGGCCTCCTCACCTCAGCTCCAGTTCCTGCCATGAGGTGTTCTCCTCTCCCTCCACATACTCCAAGCTCAGAGACCCTCAGAATAGCCCCCACCCTCCATGGGCCCTTGCATCTGCTACCCTACCCCCACGGTGGCTCTCAGCACGGCAAGCCACAAATGGACTTCACTGTCACCTGCTGGTTTCACACTTGTCTCTACAGCTGGACAGACCTGAACTAGTGAAGAAACAACATAAAAAAAAAAAAATCAAAGAACAAAGCAAGAGTCTCTTAGGGTAGTTGAAGGAAGCCAAAAGGGGGTGCAGTATTAACTTTACAGCTATCATATTGCATTAAATTTATTCTAAAGCTAAGAATAGTTTATAAGGTCCTCACAATAATGACATACTATTTGTTTTTCCATAGAAAATAATCAGTTTGTAAGATTTCTTAAAAGCAAAAATAAAAGAACAATATAATGTGCCAGAATAAAAGGCTATACTTTTTTTTCCTAGAAGAACAAAAGAAACTAATCTATTTATAGTGTCTAACTAATGGATGTTTAAAAAAAAATAAAGATTTCTCAGGAGCATGAATGATGGTGTGAAACGCCATCCTTTTGTTAGAGCTGAGGTGGCTCCGCAAGGGGAGGCAGGGTTGTGCTTGTGTTTATGGCTCATTGCCAGCCAAGCTGGCTGGCACCAAAAACTGTGCTGGCAACCCCGACATTTTCCAGATGAAGAGATGGTGGGCTAAGTGGTAAGTGATGCTCACAGAGAGCCTCCTGTCTTCTAAGTCTCTGACATTTATTGACTCATTTGGTTCTGCACAGAGATATTCATCTCCCTATTCCAGAAGAGCCTGAACTAGAGAACAACTCAGGGCTTTGCCTTGAGTATCACAGCAACCCATACGTCATGGCCAGAACTCTGGGTGGCTCCTGCCCACCATGGGCTCCATCCTTGGGCATACTTGCCTCAGTGCCAGAGGACCACAGGCCATGGGGATGGGACTCCAGGTAGAAGCATGAAGGATGAGCCAGAGAAGGGAAGATGAGGCTATCCTAAGGCTGTGTGTGCTCTGCCTCTGACTGCCCTTACTGTGATCACAGCCCACCATGCACTTGGGGACAATGCTTGTGAGGCCTTTGAGAGGACAGTAGAGCCCCAGAGAAGCATGGTACTTGCAGGTGTAAAGGTGGTTGGAAGTCCTAGTCAATTTCCTGGTCTCCACCTCTCACTGTGTCCTGTTCTTCCACAATTCTCAGTGGATGTTTAAGACCACAGAGAGCACTGATTTTTTTTTTTAACATTCTAAAATTTTTATTTATTTTTTTTTTTGGGGGGGAGAAAATTTTATTTCATTTGATATCGAGAAATTTGGGCAGGGCCAGGGAGATAGTTCAGTGGGCTAAGCACCTGCCTGGCAAGTCAAAGAACCCAGGTTTTTTTTTCTTCCCCATAATTTTATTGAAAAACAAATAGCAATGAGACAGTTTCAAATCAAATTGGTAGGACAGTTTCAATAATTAACACATTGCATACATTCTTCCTAGTGGTTAATTGCTGTACAAGATGCGGGCATGATATCCTATTTACAAACACCATTAGAACAAATCACTCTATTCATTAAGAGAATGTAAATATATACCTATCCTACCACTTTGAATACACAGATACTAAATGGACATTCATCTGTCTACCCTTTTTTTTGTTAAGTTCCATTATTTGAATATTATAGGTGTGTAAACTCAGCAAAATATTCTAAAAGATTCCAGTAGCCCATAATAGTATTGGGTCTTCTGCTTGATTGGCAATGTCAGAAATTGTTGACCTGAGTCCCCTGCAGCTCAACATAACAGCATGGCTTTACGTCTTATATTTCGTTTTTATACTTTTCTGCTGGATGGTTAAGACCAAGGTAAAGCAGGACCTATGGAACAAGAGTTGTAGCTTTTGGGTCTGATAAGGTCAGTGAAATCCCCTCAGGATTTATGCTGAGATCCTGTACCTCAGATTGTAGAACCTTGGTCAGTGTCAGCCATGTGGATGAATCACAGCCATTGCTTGGCCAATGTGCTCTCTGTGAAAGCCTGAGAGAATGTTTTTCTCTCCGTGTGACTCTCCTTAGGCACACTCTATGTCATCGATCACTTTCCTCTTTGGCCCCATAATCTCCTTGATCAGAAAATTTGGGACACTACCGAGTTACATGACGTTACAGTACAAGTTCTCATATGTCCTGAGTCTTAACTGACCTTCGAAGGCTAGGGCCAAAATGTTGGCTTTCCTTGCAGCCCTCCTTTTTCTCTAATTTTGGTCTGCAAACTTAGGTTGTTAACCCTCCAGAAGACAAGCTTATTGTTATTACCATACAACTTAGGCTGTTAAGCTTAACCTCACTATCTGTCTGCATATCAAACATCTTAGGCATAATATGGAACAGGTATTTTTCATCAAGTATTGATATGTTGAACTTTAAGTCCCTACAGAATATGATAAAAAACATTTAAAAATTAGAATATATTTTAAAAATAAGCATAACAAATTATATAACTCTTATGTTTACACATAAGTCCAAAAATCTAACCATATACAACCTTGAAGCAGGACAGTCCCACAATATTCCTTTTCCTGTCTCTTGCTTTCATTCACCACCCCCTTCTTCCTGAACAACCATCTACCCAAAAGACATCATATCAGCAACTGGCATGTCATAACAAGCAGCCCATATTCAGAAGACCAGAATGACAGGCACTTCAAGCATGAAACTACTATTACAAATTACCATCTGCAGTGCAGTAGCTTAGTTCACAGGTATCAGTATATATAGTTAGTCAGGGTGAGAATCTTTCCAATTAATTTCTAGATTCAAAAATCTTCTGAAGAATCTCAGGATCATTGCCTTGCCCATCTTCTACAATAAAACTGTATGGCTTGACTTATTCATGTTTCCTAGCTCTTCTCCTTTCCCCCTCTTGATTAGTTAGTCCCGGAGATCCTGCTTTCCTTTTACTTGTATTATACCTTTCTATTTGTATTTCTTCTTTGGAGATCTTATACTAGGGAGACTATATGATATTTACACATGTCTGGTTTATTTCACTTATGAGTATATGTTCAAGTGGATAGAGCACTGATTTTTATCAGCTGTTTTCCCTGTCCATTCAGACCCATGATCATGCTTCATTTATAAATAAAGCACAGGGAGAATGTGCCTAACATTTTCTGAACATTAACTATAATAAATTAAAACAATTATGACAGTACACCATAATAAGAGTTTTTTTAAACTTAAATGAGTGTTTACATTTCTAGAACAATCTATTTAGTATTTTCAGATCTTAGCTGACCACAGGTAACTGAAACTTCAAAGAGTGAAATTAGAATGTGAATCAAGACCTGAAGATAGATATCCAACCAACACCAGGCCCTGTGAGTGTGGCAGAGAGCTTCTGCTCTGTCCTGCGCCCGCCCGCTGCTCCAAGCTCAGGCCCTCCACATAAGAGGCCTTTGCCCTTGTTATCCGGACCTCTCCCGGCTGGCCAGACCCAGCGCAAACTGCCATCTGAGTAAGAACTTCTGCCTCACTCTTGGGAGTCCTGCAGACCCACCAAAACACAACACTGGTGAGTGTGTGGGAGAGCTTCTGGGCCCTCTCACCCCTACTCCTCATACCCCTCCAGACGCAGCCCAGACCTCGCATACAGGCTTGAGGTAAAACCCTGCAGCTAAAGTCCCCGCAGTGAGACTAGGGTCAAAACCACACAGTTAATCCAGGAACAGATCATCTTACCAGAGGTGTACAGCAGGCCCACCTTCAAGGGCAACAACAGTAAGGAGCTGAGCACAGTAGCCTAACCCATTCCAGGCACAACTGCATGGACTAGAACTTGGTATATCAGTACCTGAATTTCATTAAGTGATAACAAAATTGCACCAAAGCTTGACACCAAAGGCCACAGGTCAGTGTTAAATGAAATGATAAAGACAAGGAGCAAAATGCAGTCTCAGATCTCAAGCCTACCCATAACAAGTGCAGAGGACACTAGCTCAGCTGAAATAAATGAATCAACAGCGTCAGAAGTAAATAAACAACAGCAGAAAGATATAGAGGAACTCAGAGCAGAATTGATTTCTGGAATTAAAAAACAAGAAAACTGAATGCATAGCAGCTGAACTTAAGAATCAAATGCAGAAACATATGGAGGAAACACAATGCCCAACCAGAACAAATGCAGTGGACACTAGCTTCCCTGAAATACATGAATTAATAGCGTCGGAAGTAAATAAGCAACTACAGAAAGTTTTAAAGGAACTCAAAGCAGAATTAGTGTTGGAAATGAAAAAAGAAATCTCTAAATTCATAGCACCTGAACTAAAGAATCAAATACAGAAACATAAAAAGGAAATCCAATCTGAAAAAAACACTGCAGTAAAAGAATTAATAACTGCTTCTAAAGAACACATTGATAAAAAAAAATACAGGAGCTTAAAAAAATGATGGATTCCTTGAATGAGCAATACAGAAAAGAAATAGATCACATGAAGTAGAGTCAAAGAGATATAGAGGACCTTAAAATCTCAATTACGAGCCTGAAAAAACATTTGAGTGAAAGTGAAGATAGAGTTTCAGATCTTGAAGATGCTGGTGCAGCTAGTGAAAAGGTAAGAAAGGATCTCTTAAAAACAAC
>NW_004524801.1:2208747-2218359 GCF_000260255.1 Octodon degus | reverse complement strand
TAAGAATAGGGAAAGAAAAAGTGAAACTATCATTATTTGCAGATGACATGATACTTTATTCGGAAGACCCAAAAAACTCCACTAAGAAACTACTAGAGTTGATAGACAAATTCAGTAGCATAGCAGGATATAAAGTCAACACCCAAAAGGCAATAGCATTCCTCTACACAGACAACAAACACACTGAGATGGAAATTAGGGAAACAATACCTTTTACAATAACACCGAGGAAAATGAAATACCTGGGAATTCATCTAACTAAAGAAATCAAAGATCTTTTCATGGAAAATTACAGTATTTTGAAAAAAGAGATCGTAGAGGATTTCAGAAAATGGGAAGATATTCCCTGCTCCTGGATAGGAAGAACCAACATCGTGAAGATGACCGTACTCCCAAAATTGTTGTATAGATTTAATGCAATTCCTATGAGACTACCACCAAAATACCTCCCAGACCTAGAGAAATTGTTCCTAAAATTTATCTGGAATCAAGAAAGACCTAGAATAGAAAAGGCAATCCTGGCCAACAAAGACAAAGCAGGAGACATTACAATTCTGGACTTGAAATTATACTACAAAGCTACTGTAATAAAATCAGCATGGTATTGGTAACAAAATAGACCTGAGGATCAATGGAATAGACTAGTAGATGCAGAGGCCTCTAGAAATGCACTCAGCCACCTGATCTTTGACAAAGGGGCCAAACACACTTACTGGAAGAAAGATAGTCTCTTTAACAAATGGTGCTGGAAAAACTGGCTCTCTACATGCCGAAGATTAAAACTTGATCCAGGTCTATCGCCATGCACTAAACTAAAGTCAAAATGGATTAAAGAACTGAACATTAAAACAGAAACACTAAATCTCCTAGAAGAGAAAGTAGGAGGATCTCTTGAAGACATAGAGGTAAGCAAAGGGTTCATGAATAGAAACCAAATTACACAGGAAACACTTGAAAGAATTAACAACTGGGACCACCTCTTATTGAGAAGATTTTTTACAAACTTCGAAAAAATCTTAACTAATAAGCACTCAGACAAAGGTCTGCTCTCTAGAATTTATAAAGAACTAAAGAACATTAGGGCCCCAAATTTAAAGACCCAATCCAGAAATGGGCATCTGAGATGAACACACACTTCTCAGAGAACAAAATTAAAGAAGCGAATAAATATATGAAAAAATGCTCCACATCACTAGCCATCCGTGAAATGCAAATTAAAACAACACTGAGATACCATCTCACCCCAGAAAGATTGGCTATCATAAAGAAATCAACCAACAACAAATGTTGGAGAGGCTGTGGGGAAAGGGGAACCTTTCTCCACTGTTGGTGGGAGTGTAGACTGGTGCAACCATTATGGAAATCAGTGTGGAGACTCCTTAGAAAACTAGGACTGGAAATCCCATTCAAGCCTGCTATCCTCCTACTGGGAATTTTCCCAGAGGAACTGAAAGCATCATATCATAATGATACATGTGTACCTATGTTTATAGCAGCACAATTTGTGATAGCCAGATCTTGGAAATAACCAAAATGCCCGTCACATGTGGAATGGTTGAAAAAGAAGTGGTACTTTTATATAATGGAGTACTACTCAGCTATAAAGAATGATAAACTTCAAGCCTTCATATTTAAGTGGATGCCCCTTGAAGATATACTTATTAGTGAAATAAACCAGACCCACATCTATAAATATTGTATTGTCTCCCTAATATAAGGACTTACAATTCCATATATGGTTAGGTTTCTAAATTTCTTTGTAAAAATATGTAAATGCTTATTTCTACTTTTATATAATTATTTTTCCTTCATATTCTGTAAGGACTTAAAGTTCAACATATCAATATCTGATGGAAAATACCTGTTCCATGATATGCCAAAATGTTTGATATTTCAACAGATAGGGTAAACCAAACTACATATATTGCAGGTTAATAATTAGCTTCTCTTCTGGAGGGTTAACAACCTAAGTTAGCAGATCAAATTTGGAGGAAAGGAAGGGCTGCATGGTTAGCCAACATTTTGGCCCTAGCCTTTCAAGGTCAGTGAAGACTCGGGACATAGGAGAACCTGTACCGTAACAACATGTAACGCAGTTGTGTTCCAAATTTTCTGATCAAGAAGATTGTGGAGCCACAGAGAAATGTGTTCGATGATCTAAAGTGAGCCTGGGGAGAGTCATATGGAGAGAAAAAAGTTTTCTCAAGCTTTCACAGAGAGCAAATTGGTCAAGCAATGGCCATGACTCATCCTCATGTCAGACACTGACAAAAGGATGTACAAAAGGTGGTACAGGGCTACAGGATAGATCCTGAGAGTACTTGGTTGACCTTATCAGATACGAAAGTTACATTTCTTGTTATATAGGTCTTGCTATATCTTGGTCTTAACCATCCAGCAGGAAAGTATAAAAATAAGGTATAAAAAGTAAATCTATATTAATACGATGAGCTGTAAAAGGCTCGTCAATAACTTCTGAGGATAACCCACTAATATTATAGACTGCTAGACAGTGTTAGATTGTTTAGTTGAATTCAAACATCTATAGTGTTTAGATGTCAATAGAATATTCACCTCTGACAGGACAAAAAAAGGGTACAAAGGAAAGATCATTTTGTATTTATATATACAAAATAGTTAAGATAAATTTACAGCTACTTTCACTTAACTCAATGAGAAGAAAGAGGTGTACTAACAGTGTCTGGACAGAATATTCTGTCTGCTTCTTGTACTATGGATAACCACTAAGAAGATAACAATGTACAGTGTATTGACTATCAAAACTGTCCTATTAATCAGCTGTGAAAATGTCTCATTCATATTTATTTCTCAATAAAAAATAAAAAATAATAAAAAAAGACCTGAAGAAAATGGTGAAAAGATCATGGTGTCTGTAACAGGGTTTTACTAGAGGAGCAGATATAGTAGAAGGGACAGGTATAACACAGTGTTATGGTTTGTGTCTAGTTGTCTCCCCAAAGCCTCATGCACTCATGGGGCAGGCACTTCTAGAGTTTGAGATTGACTCATGATCCACTGGGATTATGGGTCTTAGTACTGTTGGGATTATGGGTGTGATTATTATGCTATGATCAAGTATGATAAAAGTATCAAGTACGATAAAATCTGGTGAGACTGTTGGGTGGGGGAAAGGAACTTCTCTGCACTCACAGTAGGAATGTAAACAAGCATAACCACAGTGGAAATCAGTATGAAGAGTCACCAAAAAAAACCTCCTAAAACTGGAAATTCACTTCAACCCAGCTATTGCCCTTCAAAGTATCTTCCTGAAAGAGTTAAAGGTGTCATATTTCAGTGATCCATGCACACCCATGTTTATAGCAGCACATCTCATAACAGCTAAATCTTGGAAGCAGCCTCATTGTCCATCAACAGATGAATGGATACAAAAATGTGGTATATGCACACAGTAGCCTATGACTCCACAGTAAAGAAGGACAAGCTTAAGTCATTTGTGGGAAAATGGGTGCACTTTGAGGCCGTAATATTAAGTGACATAAATCAGATACACAGGCTTAAATACTCCATGGTTTCTCTTCTATTAGAAATCCAAAATATAAGTAATCTAAAGAGCAAAAGGAAAGCCTGGTAATAGGAAATAAGGAGACAGACCTTCTGCAAATGGGAAGGGGACCAAGAGATGGAGGGAGGGAGAGACCAAGAGATAGGAGGCAGATGGGGAGAGGAAGGAGAGAAAGAGGCATTAGGATGTGCTGCACACATGTACCAGCTCCCTCTGAGGAGCTACTATGTACGGCAAACATACACTATAATAATAATTATTGCAAAGTTGTGGATGGGAGGGATTCTGTAAAATAGTAAAGGAAGCAGAGAAAGGCCTAGGAGTCCACTGCCAAAGAAGGTGACCAGACCAAACACACGGCACAGGTTCACAAGTAGCTCTAACATTTCAGCCATGAGGCACCTGGTGTGCAGAAGGCTGCAGCCCAAGGCCCAGATCCTGGCCCCATGTGGACACAGGCCTACTCTGTGACACTGGACAGATCACCTGGCCTCCCTGTGATTTGGCTTTCCTGTCTTTAATGAGCTGTGGTCCATCTTCAGGGCAGCCACACACAAAAACATGACAATAACAGGACAACAAGTCATAGAATCGGGGACACTGCCAAACTTACGGCATGGCCAAAGCTGCTTGACTATTTGGAGACATGATCAGGTACATATGTGGAGCCTGTTGTTTTATTTTTCTTTAATGAATTAATTTAACTCTACATTATTTTAGAAACTATCATAATGAGGAAGCTAAAAGTTTCCATCTTTCCTACATAGAAGTAATTTAGTTATTAGTTGCATTGTAGAAAATTTGGAAAATATAGAAAATAAGCTTTTTGAAATCTCACCTATTATCTGTTCCCTCCCCTTCACAGACAAAAATATAGAAAATATAGAAAATATGGAAAATATAGAAAATAAGCTTTTTGAAATCTCACCCATTATCTGTTCCCTCCCCTTCACAGCCAAATGTTATACATATTCTGGTATTTATTTGGAAGTTCTTTTCTATGTGTGCACCAACAAACTTATATATTTTAACTAAAAAACATAAGATTTTACCTGATTATTGTTTCTGAACTTATCTTTTACCTGATAAATTGTGACTATCTTGTGCTGTCAAATATAAATTTGTATTTATAATTTTTAGTGGTTCCCAACATTCTAAGATTGTGTCATATATTCTAATTAAACCCTTTATTATTGCATACATTGAGTTTTATTTCCTAAGTTTTCATGGCTCTAGCATTCCTAGTAGGTTGAACATTCTTCTGCAAAATGTGAATCAAGACCTGAGGATAATAGTGAAAAGTTCATGGTATCTGTATCAGTCAGGGTTTTACTAGAGGAACAGATATAATACAAGGAACATATATAACACAGTGCTTGTGTCTAGTTGTCTCTGCAAAACCTCATGTAGTCATGAGGTAGAGACTTCTAGAGTTTGAGATTAACTCATGATCCACTGGGTTTATGGGTCTTAGTACTGCTGGGATTATGGGTGTGAGTACTTCCCCCAGCCTGGGGCAGAGAGCCTGAATGCAATTGAAGAGAGACAGGCTTGCTCTCTGTTGCCATTATTGCTGCTGCTCCTCCATTTTGCTCTCTTGCTCTTTGCCACCACCATGAAAGGATGCTCTCTGCTATGTGCCCCTCTGCCTTGGAGCCAGCCATGTATAGACTGAAACCTCCACTAACTGTGAGCTAAATAAACCTTCCCTTCCTTCATTTTGGGTGTCAGGTATTTTGTCCCAGCAATGAGAGAAGAGTAATTGAGACAGACAAGATGTACAAATATACAAGAAATCATAAGATTGGCTTACGAGGGTCAGACGTAGAGTCAGAGGAGGAAGCATGCAGAGGGCATCTGCACACCCGAGACTGAAGGATTCAGTCTAAGGCCTGAAGCTCACTGCACTGTTTTCTGTAAGTCTCAACCAGTCGGCTGATGAGTCTGCGATGGAAGACTGAAGAATCTGTGATGGAAGACTGAAGGATCCAAGCCAGAGGCCGAAGAGTCTGTGCTGGAAGCCAGGAGATGAAGTCTAAGCTGACTGTGAAGACTGAAATTCCTCCGAGGAAGTGGACCTTGGAATCCTTCTCCAACCTCTTTATATACCCTTTTTGTGCTGAGTCACTCTGGGGAGGACCCTCCCCAACCTAGGGTGGGGCCCCACAGCCCAGGGTGTGGACTCACCAAGGCGATCCAGCCAACTTGACACAACGTATGGCCCACTATAGTATCTTAGTTACCTTATTTTTTGTCTAAGTCATAGGAACAAATAAAAACAATAATAAACCATAAAAATTTTCCACAACTTTCTGGTTTATTTGAGATAAATACTCCAATTCTTAAGATAAAAAAATATAATTTCTTAAGAATACTGGTTCCCTTGCTTCATTGATACCTAAACATGTGCTTAATCCCATTACTTTGTGTTTTTATGTCATTTTTTCTCAGGATGACTCCCACAAAAAGAAATTCCTTCATCAAGAACATGCATCTTTGTAAGCTTTTTGAAGATATATTGCCACATTGTATGTTGAAAATGGCAAATCATTTAAATTTCTTAGAAAAAAGCTGATTTCCCACATTCACTGTACCCATGTGTTAGGCAGAAAGTGGTTCATCTTCGTGTCATTAGTCGTTGTGTTGACTAATGAGCTTGAACAATTTTGTTCACACATCAATTGGTTGTTTGTACATATTATAAGACTATTTTGTTCTTATTATATCCTCATTTGTTTTATGCTGGGCTATTTGTCTTTTTCTTGTTATCTGTCAGATTTTTTGTATTTTATGAAAAATCACCCTGTGACTTGTGTCACAGCTATTTCTCAGATGTAATTTACCTTTCATGTTTTTGTTTATATTTTCCAAATTTAAGAGTAGAATCTTTTCATAATCTTTTCTCTAGTATGTTAGTTTATTGATTTTTCCTCTGATCATACTTAGCAAATTTTTCTTATTGCAAGTTTACATAAAATTTTACCTCTTCTTCCTTCCGGTACTTTTATGTTTCTTAAAAATATATAAACCATATGCAAGTTATTACCATGGATATTATGAAAGGGAATCTGGCTTGATTTTTTCCAAATGTTTAGACAGCTATTCCAAAATCTTGTATTGCGTAATTCATTCTTTCCCACTTCACTGAACCACTGTCATTTATCCTGATTACTTACATATATTTAAAGCTGTGTCTTATGCTTTTTATTATGTTCCTTATCTCTCTTTCTGAGATAGTATCATTCTATTTATATTTTAGTTCCTGGTAAAATAAATGCCCTTCTTCCATCTTCTTTAAAAAAAAAAAAAATGGACCAGTTTCACACATTTTGCAAACTCAACTTTAAAATCATTGACAAATTCCAAAAATAACTACCAGCATAGAGACTGAACATGTATGTGTAGTTCGGTATACATAAACACATTTACACTGCTAAACTTTCCAACTTTATTCTTTCTGTATAATGAAGTGGGTTTTTAAATAGGCATTCAGTAGAGTTTATAAATTTCTGATTTTAGATCCCATGTGCTCCTTTCTTCTTAACATTTTATATTTTTTGTGGCTATTGTAAGCAAGATCTCTTCTTCTTTATGTTTTGTGAACAGTCAGACAAATGTTGTCAGTCCAACTATATTTCTGTTCCATTAGGTTAGTGGCTCTGGGCCTCTGGGACATTCAGGATCATCTATTTCTCCATTAATTTTAAAACTGAAGGTTTGGTGGAAAGTTCTTCATAGACTCGAATTTGTTGGAAGCTTCAAATCACGTTCCCTCAGAACTTCTCAACACCCTTAAAAGTGATAAAGTGAAGTGAGCCATTTTGTACATCCCTGCCTCCTTGCCCTGTGTGGACAGCAGATACGCACTGGCTCCTCCTTCAAGGGAGATGCAGCATTCCCTGGCTCACTCCCAAACGTCTACATTGAAAGTTCCCAGACTGTGTGGTTCACACTTCTGTGTATCCATCACAGCTAGTACCAGGATGATGTGGAAGAAAATGAAGTAGCCAAGACTGGGACTTTAGAAAGTGGAGTTAGGAGACAGAGGATTGCATTCACAACCAGCAAAGGGTCAACCGTAGAATAACCAAGGTAAGTAAGTATTCCTGGCCTTCCACATCTCTCAGCTGGAAATAGCCCAGTTAACTAATCAACCAGAGGAGGTTTATGATTGGAATTTCTTCCCAGCCAATAAACTGCCTCTAGAAACAGCTATTATTTAAATAGGTAGAAATTGCCTATCTGTTTTTTTAAATCTCTTTCTACAGGATAGTTTAAGGCCTTTCTGTTTCGGAGTACAGAATAGCAATTCTTGGTTTTGTGAATAAATGTTTTTTCTTGAACCTTTGTATCGATCTGGTTTTTGTTTCTGTTTGTTTGCTTTAACAAAATGATGGTCACAAAATTAGGGCTCATAAAATAGATATCTGATCTGCATCATACAAGTCAGCTTTCCATTACTGTGTAAAAATAGCCAAGAAAATCAATTTAAAAGAAGCAATGTGCCATGGTGGAAGTGTGCGGCAGTAAAATTCTTCATCAGGCAGCCATGAAGTGAAACGGGGAGAGAGAGAGGAAGTGGCTAGTGTCCTGATATCCCCTTTAGGTTTTAGTACCTAATTTTTATACTTTTCTGCTGGATGGTTAAGACCAAGATAAAGCAAGACCTGTGTAACAAGAAATGTAACTTTTGTATCTGACAAGGTCTGTCAAATCCCCTCAGGACTTACCCTGAAACCCTGTGCCACATTTTGTAGATCCTTTGTCAGTATCAGCCATGAAGATAGGGGCACAGGACCAGGACCCTAACCTTCCACCAGACTCCACCTCTCACAGGCTCCACCTCCTCCCCTCAGCACCACAGGATGGGGACCAAAGCCTCACTACAGGAACTCCATGTCTCCTTAGCCTCCTCTGTGCCGTGACAGTTTCTCAGGTTGTCTTTACTTATGATGGCTTTGACAGTTCTCAGTTGCGTAGTCAGGCACTGTGTCAAAACTTGAGTTTGACAGTCGTTCTCCTCACAGTTAGGCTGGGTTATGGGATCTAGGGAGGAAGACCACAGAGATAAAGGGCCATTTTCATGCCATCCCATCAACAACACATGCCCTCATTATGACCTTCTACTGATGATGGTAGAAAAACAAATACCTTATACCATCTACACTTCAGAAGACATTCTTTCTACTTTGTACCCATTATTGGCAAGGTCAGGCAAAGTTGGAAGGTTGTTGTTAAATCTGATACATCTCTCAGGTTTCAGGTGTGATCTAGAAGGATTTTTCACAAACTGGCTTCTGGTCCCACACATTGTGGATTTTACTTCTCTCTGATTCCCCACATAATTCCAGGATCCAGCACTTAGGACACATCCATGTGGCAGTGAGATTTCTGTCCCACCTCATGTCATAAGGGTCAATGGCAGAAGTGTTGCTTGCAGCCCCTCCGCCCCTAGAGGGCTTAGCAAAGATGGTAGTACACACTATACCAATCATAATTCAGCTTTCCTTTAGTTTATTTTTCCCAAATGCAGCAGCCAGTCCATCACCACATGGCTCAAAAGGAAGTATGACCAACAGTAATTTGGAATGGAAGGAGCCAAGCATCTTAACCAATAGCAGTTCAAAATATTTTGCTTTGGCAAGTTTCATAAATCCATGTGAACACATAGTGGGAAAACTTCTCCAGCCCTTGGAAGAAGCCTGGTATACCAAAGTACCCTGGACAGTAAGTGTGTTCAGATTCACCATCCTTCTGGCTCTGACCATGTGTCAGTGCAGACTGATACCTCCCTAAACTTGGATCTAAGGTGCTGCAGCTTAAACCACCAGCACTATTCTTTCTGGGAAGTAGATCTAGTGACTGCTGCACTAGAAAAGGCTCTGCCTGTGCTTGCTTTGGACTCAGCACCTTAAAAAGCGATGCCTGGGGAGGGCAAGGCTGATATGACTTTGCCTTGTTGTGGGGAGGTCGGAAATGTATGTTAATTTGTGCTTGTAGAGTGGGAACAGGATCTGCTGTGTGATCCCTCAAACCAAAGGTTTATTGTTTGTGGTTTCAAGAGGGAG
>NW_004524801.1:2203646-2208644 GCF_000260255.1 Octodon degus | reverse complement strand
AGAGACAGAGAGACAGACAGACAGAGAGATGGAGAGAGAGACAGAGAGACAGAGAGAGAGACAGAGAGAGACAGACAGAGAGACAGAAAGAGAGAGACAGAGAGACAGACAGACAGAGGCAGAGGCAGAGGCAGAGAAACAGAGACAGAGAGATCAAACAAGATCTAATAAAAGTAGTTTCCTGTACATGCAGGTAATGAAAAAAGAACAGAAGCAAAACTTCTGAATAAGAACGTTTTCCAAGCATTGAATTTTAAAATACATACATATGTTATCAGCTCAAAAATAAAAAAAAATTAGGGTTATACAATTATATTCTTGAATGTCAGAAATCTAGGTAATTTCTCTCTGACATTCTCAGCAAGGATTAAAAACATGGCACGGCAAAGCACACCACTTTTTAAATCTGTGTCATTTGATGCCCCCAAACCTATCAGGCCAATTTGCTTTCCTCTTTGCTCTGCCTGCCTTGGCTTCCTCCCAAATGACTCGCTTTCACAATAGCACCCGGAATTGGCAGTGATTACTCTCACTAGGGAGAGGAGAGCTGGTGTGGATTTCCCACACAATGAAATATAATACAACTTCATTTTTTATGGGGAGGTTTCAGAACAGTTCTTCACACACAAAGGAGCCCTTTCAGAACCAGATACCACATTGGGCCCCGTGGAGAATGAAACCAGCAACATGAGTCCGAAGATTTACTCATTGTTTGGAGAGGAATCCTTAGGACTTGGAAAGTTCTGTTGAGGGAAAGAAGTCACAGCTAAGAAGAGAGGTAGAAGTTTCCATGAAGTGCCTTCTGAAATGATCCTTGTGCATCAAAAAGACCAAGGACTCCTCTTTGAGAAGAAAAGCTCTCAGCAAGGAAGACAAAGAAAAATCTTCCCAGGTGTGGTATTTTCAAAATGTTTGACAACTTGAATGGGATGGTGTCTTAATCACTTTCCCTTCACTGGGACAAAATACTCAACATCCATAGCTAAAAGAAGAGGTTTACTTTGGCTCATGGGTTATGGAGGATTCAGTTCATAGCTGCATGGCTCTACCATAGGAAAGGCAAAGTGGAAGTACTGGAAGAGGAAAGTCCCTTGCATCATGGTGGTCAAGAAGCAGAGAGAGAAGGGAGGAGCAGGGGAGGATCAACACCGTACAAGCCGTGACCCAGTGAATCACCTTTACTCTCCAGACCCTCCCCAAGAGAACATTCAGCTCTGAACACTCCACTGGACCAATAACCTGGTGAGTAATTGCCATAATCCTTCCAGAAGCCCAACCTTTGAACACATGAGGCTTTGGGAGACATTCTAGATTTAGGCCACCACAGATGGACAGAGTGGACTTCAGTCATTGCCTTAATAGCAGCTGTGCTACTGATCTTCTTAGCCCTTAATGCTTCTAAAATTTCAAAGTTCTGAAATCTGTTGGGTCCAAGAAGAGGAGGTTAAAGAGACAAGAGGGCCCTAACATCAACTCTTCATGAGACACCTGTCTGCCAACATTACATAATCTCTATACCCTGGGATAAAAGAACATTCACTTTGTGCTTAGTGGGTGTTCAATATATATTATTGTTTGAATGCCTGTATCCTCATCAAAATTCATAGGATAAAATCCTCCTACTTAATGTGATAACATTAAGAAGTAGGACATTTTATAAGTGGTATTTTAAATGATAGTGTAAAAGAAACTCTAGAGTGTGCTTTAATTCTGCTATGACTCGATATATAGTAAAAAGATGGGCATCTGGGGTTAGTCCCCCAGAAGACACTGAATCTTCCAGCTCTTTATTCATGGACTACCCAACCTCCAGAGCAGTGAAAAATAAATTTCTGTTGTATATAAGCCACCTGGTTTATGTATTCCTGTTGTAGAATACTGAATAGACATGGAGTACATTTTACTTAGTAAGTGGAATATAAATTCTGTAAAAGTAAACATTATGAATGATAACCCTTGAACCAAATCATATACATAGAAGGTGTTCAATAAAGATTAAATGTAGGTTGAGTGCATGAATGTATTGGCTACAAATGCTTTCAAAGTTTTTATATATGGGTTCTACACCGTATTTTTGTTTTAGAGACATTGAATATTCTGTAATCAAATTGCAATCCAATATGACCCATCTTGAGGAACAGGGAAAAAGAGGAACTAGATTAGACTCTTCCTCTGGTAGGGCAAGCAGAGGAGAAGACCTTATTATTTATGAACTAGTGAAGAATCTTTCTGAATAACATTGGATTCACCTTGGCTTTTCTTGCTTCCCACCACAAGGAGAAAGCACGCTTGTACTCTGACAATAGCATTTGGAACCTATAGCTGTTTCCACACCAAGTCCTTGTGACTGTCCATCAGTGTACAATCAGTGTCAGTTTTTCTGGATATAATTATCTTCCCCTCAACCAGGTCAACCTATATATAGCTTGCAACTTTCAGCTGTCCACATTAGTCATCATAACCAATATGATTCAAAATTGGTTGTATACTTTTAAAAATATTCTCAGTTGTACCACTTTAGGCTTGATGATTTTACCAGAAAGACCTACCTGAGAATTATGGGATAAATACCCAATAAAAGCAGATTCATGGACTCTCAGCCCTGAGTATGGTTCCCTTCATTATGTCTGTCCATCTTTCTATTCAGACTTTGAGGTTTTTAATCTCCTCACATAGTCTTGAAATTGCCACTTGGACACAAGGTCAGTTGCATTCTTTGCCACAAATTTGATAATCTGATTTGCCCCAGGGGGATTCCCATGATTATGGTTTGGCTTTACTCTTAGTTCATGAGAGCTTTCCCTTAAGCCCTTGTTTCCCTGGAGACCTTGGACTATGTCAAAAAAAGTCTAGGCTTACTATGTAATTCATATGTGAGTCTTGGGCCACACAGTATTAATCTATCTTTTGGGAAGCAGGGACTTGTGGATGAATATCAGCCATGCAGATGACATAGAGCAATCCTCTCTACAGACTACCCAGCTGCCCTTTGCAACCTTACCTCATCAAAGGCCAGGTAAAAGCATTACACTTTCTGTTTATCCTCTTACAGGAGCATCTTCTACATCATTGCCTTCTTCTACTAGGAATCTGTCCCAGGTCACACCTAAGGCTAATGAGATTCCCCTAATGAGAGTCCATTTCTGAATCATCCAAATTCACTGCATCTTCTGAGCTAGCATTTCCATATCATACCAACCTGAGGAAAAGAAAATCCAATATACAAGCATGAGAAAAATCTAGTTAAAAGAACTCCAAACCCCAACTACTTCCTACAAAACTGTAAGGGGAGGTCTTGATGTAAATTCAGAAAAGCAAGAGGCTCTTGGATTGCACAGAAAGAAACTGTGTGAGAATTGAAGAGACAGTTCTGCAGCCTTCGTGGGACAAATCTCAGCAAATTCAAGAGAGAAAATTAGATTTCCTATTCTATTTTTCAATAGTTATCCAATTAATATGTGAGCTAAATACCATCTATAACAGTATCATGTTTCTTTAAATCTCATATTAAATATTGCAGAAGTGCAGGGAAGATGCAGTAATTTGGATCAATTGTTAAAGAGATCAATATGAATTAATGAAAGTTAGAATTGCAGAATATAGTGGAAGAAACACAATTATATTGCCTCCAAATACTTGTATAGATTTTGAAAAGCAGATAACCACATAGAATTAAGAGTGAATTGTAGGGGCTGGGGAGATGGCTCAGTGGAATAAGCACTTCCCTGGCAAGCACCAAGGACCTGAGTTCAATCCCCAGTTCCACCAAAAAAAAAAAAAAAAAAAAAGACAAAGAGTGAATTGTAGTAAGTAGACAATTTATGTGTTCTAGTTCACATTATTTTACCCTAAATGGTGCTACTCAGTTGCTTTAATGATGAGGAAAAATGGTTCCCATTCTTAATCAGGTTAAGCATTTTCCTTCCAAGTTCTCTGAGATTGTTTAGTAGACTCTGTAAAACAGTAATCCTTATCCCTCATAAGACAAAATTTCAGGGAGGAAGAAGGATGGAAATCTAAATTACTAAGGAATTGTTTCATTTGATGATTACTACACAATTCCTTAATTTGATGATTACTAAGGAATTATTTGATGTATGATTATTAAGAAATCATTTGATTTGAATTTCTAGCCTGAGTTGGTATGTTATAGATCTAAAGGATCAAAAATATGGTTTGCTTTTCATGGCTAAAAGTAGATACATACTGAAAAATTCATAGTTCAAAAAAATACTATTATTTCTTCACTTCAGTCATGTGTTGTTCATGCCATTATTCATTCATCCAGCAGACATTTCTTTAAGAGCTGTCTCCTTTTGAGCCCCATGATTCAAAGATGTGCCAAAACTTCTTCCCTCAAGTAGCTGTGGTTCCCTGGGGAGTTCCAATTCTGTGGGATAAATGGCCTCCCAGTGTGGTTTCAGGCAGAAGACACACCACTTCATCCTTGCATGGGGCCAGGTATTTCCTAGCCTCCTCTAACTTCACATGCAGCTTAGTTCTCCTGAGAGAACATAACAAGCCATGCCCACCTTGTTGGGTAGGCCATAGGGAGTATGCATGCCCACTGTTTTTTTCCTCCTTAGAACTGAGACAGAGTGGCCTAACTTTGGCCATGGGAAGTACAAGGGTCATGGATCTAGAGAATGATGGAGCAAAGATCTGATAACCTGGAAGAAATAGGCATTTGCCCATAGGCCTGGCACCACTGAATGAGCAGATGGAACAAAGCTGCCCTCAGCCTGGCACATGCCCTTTGAGCTGTTACTTCAGGGGGAAAACAACTATAATTTAAAAAGCAATTTATGTTATGTCTTTTTATTCACTTTTATTATGAAAATTTTTTTAAACCCATAGAAAAGCTAAAGCGCTGGGGAGATAGCTCAGTAGTATAAACGTCTGCCTGGTAAGCGCAAGGTCCTGAGTTCGATACCTGGTATCACAAAAGAAAGCAGGGGAGAGAGAGAGAGAGAGAGAGAGAGAGAGAGAGAGAGAGAG
>NW_004524801.1:2196185-2203546 GCF_000260255.1 Octodon degus | reverse complement strand
GAGAGAGAGAGAAAGGCTAAAATAATTGCATAGTATATAGTGGACATCCATGTTTATATAGCCTGAGTTCTATAAAAAGTTAACTATACTACACTTTTCTTTTTAAAATTACAAATCTAAATATCTTTCCAGGCATTTATCCACCCATCAGTCCTTCCTTGTTATAGTTTATATCTAGACGTCCCCCGAAAATGTCATGTACTCACAGATGAAGCTTTTGGGGGAATGCTTGGATCATAGGGTGTGACTTAGTCCACTAATGAGCTTACAGCTAAATCTGCTGTTGGAAGTAGAAGCTGATCAGAGGACCAGGTCACTGGGGGGTGGCTTGGAAGGGCTTAGATCCTTCTGCTACTCCTCTCTTGATTCTTTCTTTGCTTCTGGGGTGCCATGACATCTGAAGCTAGTTCTCTGCTAGGCCCCTGGGCCGTGGCATCCTGCCAAACATCTAAGGACTAAGACTATGTAAGTCCAGATAAACTGCCCCTCCTTTAAGTTGTAAGTGTTGGGTGTTATGTCTCGGCAACAAGGAAAGTGACTGAGACATTCCTTTATGGATACAAGTCCAAGTATGTTACAGATAGCCCTCTCCATTCCACCCTAGTACTGCAACACACATGTGACTAACGAGGCTTGAATACTTGTTTTCCTTTGATGAAACTGTGGTGTGATGAAATACACAAATGTTAGGTATGTTTTTGCTGGGTTTTGACAAATATTTCACCCATATAATCCTCATTCAGCTAAAAGTCATTGCATTTTCCCACAAGTTTTATTAGTGGGTTTCTCTCATAGCAGTTTAGCTTTACCCTACTACATGCAGCAACACAGCTTTAATAACTTCAGCAGCTGAACGTCTTTTATCTAGTACCTGGAGTTCTACATGCACATGACATGGTTTGTTCCTCCCACAGCTTCATGTACTTGAAGCCTGGTCCCCAGTGAAGCAATATTGAGCTGGCAGAATATTTAAGAGGTGGGACATAGGGTCATGGGGGTTTGCTTTCATGAAAAGGTTAACCCTGTGTCATGGGTGGGTCAAATCCCAAGGGAATGGATTAGTTCCTGAAAGAGCAGACACAGTAATCAAGCCCTGAACCTCTCCTGCACCATTATTCTACAAACAGCACTCCCCATTCCCAGCCTTATGATGCTATCCTCCATGAAGCCCCAGCTGGAGCTGAGCAGATGTTGGTATGATGCTCCTGAAATATCCGAAATAGTAAATGACAAAAGCTGTTTCCTTTGCAATGATCCCAACTTCACATAATTTGTTATGGGAATAAAAAATAGGCTGAAACAGCATCTCTTACTTTTCACAATAATGTTACGATGTAGGTACGATTAACTGTGTCCCATAAATAATAAAAATGAAATTTAAGAAATTGTTCAGTTTCATACAACCAGTGAGTGGCAGAAATAGGCTCTTTCCCCAGGCTCATTTGACTCCAGTGCCTTACAACCTTCCACTTCCCCCGCTGCCTGGAGGGTTCAAAGGAGCATAGTTATGCAGAGCAAGGGCAGCTGAGCTATTCCTTGAACCTCAGCTCTTGAACACTGAGCTGAATGTACACATGGAAGGGCAAAGCAGGGCAGAGCCTCCTGCACAGCAAGTGTCATATACCGAGGCAACAAAATATGAAATTGCAGCATTTAGCAAGTTACTATAGCCCTCCATCTGCTTAGGGCTTAGAGTAATGATGTTGGGGCAATGGACAAGATTTAAAAGTTGACCAAGATTCTGATGTTTTGCTAGGCAGATCAGACTTGATACTACAAGTGGGGAAGAGCCATCAAAGGGATTTAACTAGGGAAGTGAAATATTTAGGTTTGTATTTTAGAATGCAATTCAGAATGCTATTGTTGACCCAGAAAATGATACAAGAAAGAGATAAGGTCTCAGAGACCAATTATGAAACAGGAAAAAAGTATAGTGGCTTATGGGTCAAAATCAGAACAGTCACTATGGAGACTATGAGCATAAGAGAAGAAAGATCAGAGAGGGAGGTCTTATCATGGTTGCTCCCACTTTCTGGACAAACCTCCAAATTTTCTATATGGGCTCTGACTAAAGAAATCATCTTGTATTTATTTCAAAGTGGAAACTGCTACTGTATCAAACTACTCTCTTCTCTTTTCTACAGTAACAAGTTTTGTTGCAATCAGTACAGTTTAAGATGATTGTACCTAGCCTCCCTTGCAGCTATGTATAACCCACTGTATGGTCAAATTCACAACCCTGGTATGTGGACAGGATCAACATGTGCAATTCTGGAATGTTCCTTCCTCTTTCCTCTTTCCCTTCTGGGCTGGAACATAGAGATGGTGGAGAGCCATCTTTGACTATATATATATTTATTTATTTATTTGGTATAACAACTCACTATGCAGCTCTGACTCATAGTGAGCCTCATGTGTCTCAGCCTCCCCAATACTGGGATTACAGGTGTGTACCACCATACCTGGTTTAGGGGTGGCACAGTGTGCCCAGAGTTCTGGGCTCAAATAGCAGGAACCAGGGATTGAACTCAGGACCTTGCACTTGCCAGACAGATGCTTAGACCACAGCGCTATATCCCCAGCCCCTCTTTGACTATATTTGTTCAAAACTAGGACTCACCACATGGTAATATGAGACGAAAAGAGCTTTGACCTCCATCACCTGCCTGGGCAATTTCATGACAAAGTGAGAAATCTTACTTAAGCCATTGTATTTGAAGAGGTCTTGTTATAAGAGTCCAGTGTTTAACAAAGAAAGAGTTGAGAGTGCCTAAGAAGGATTTTCTCTTATAAAGTCTAATCTTAATGATTCTTTAAGTGCAAAATGTGGGTTATGACAAGAATGTTATCCTTGGATTTAGAAACGTTTGAGTTTGATTTGAACTCAAGTATTGGTTAAGTGGGCTTGAGCAAGCTATTTAACCTCTCTGGACCTGTGTTTTTATGCTCCCTGTCTTTTCTTTGTTTCCTTCTACAGAATGTGGAAAATGACAGCGCTGTTGTGGAGAATAGAGGTGGTGTTTGTTAAAGTCTACACTTAGTTCCAAGCACATGATGGGACATTACCATTATGAACAATCTGGATGAAGAGTTCAAGAACAATCAGGCTACCAGCAAGAGGCATCTTAGAAGCTGCAGCCTGGTAATGCACTTTTTCAATCTGCACCGTGCTTTGGTTTTCCAATATTTCCAATATTTTTATTTCCTCTTCTTGCCATCCTTGTAAGAGAAAAGAATTTGGATAAGAAGCCCAAGTCCCATAGCTAAGGCATGATCTTATTGCTAACTTGATAGGCACTGTTAGAGAAGGTCAATGATGTTTGCTCTTTCAATGTCTAGGGCCCTGAAAGAACAACAGCTCTGGCTTGGAGTTAGGATTACAGAGTAACTTCTGTTCCCAAATTAAAGAACACACATCTGCTGCTTCTTCACTCAGATTCATTATGCGTATAGAGAATCGGTGGCTGCTATAGAACTGTATAGCTGTATAGCTGGCTTTTTCTCATGGAAATAAGGGTTATGCCTTACTTCAAACCAATGGACTGTGCTGATCTGTAAGCCTTTGATCTTGTGAGCCTGAAAAATCATGGAGAATGTATTGACTCATAGGCACAAGGAAAGGAAAGGAATACAAGACACATGTTTTAGGAAACCAGCGAATTAATGTCTCTTCCTGCCTTTGGTCTGTGTTTATGTTCCAGAAAGAATCATTTTTGCAGTTCTTTGCCTCTGTAAGTTTCTGTCTACATACCTAATTTTTCACCCTTAGAGTGGGTCAGAGTGCCCTGAAGAGTTGTTAGAAAATTCAGAGCCCGCAGTTCATTGCCCAAGAAATTCAGGTCCAATTGATCAGCTGGAAAGCCCAGGAACTGATATTTTGAGAGAAGGACTTGAGTCCAATTTTACAGAGAATACTCTAAAGAGTATCCTTGGACACGATCATGGTCAATACTTTTCACAGTGATTAGAAACCAACAACAGCCCCGATGGACAGAGAATGAGAATCCCTTGGTGTGCTGTGACATCCAGAGGGCTCCGAGAGACTCTGGTCATCCCCAGTTGTACTGATGTCCACCCCACTCCACTTCTGCCGAGAGATTTGCAGCAATGTCAGAGGAAGACTTATAATGTGAATGACATTGAATAGCCCTGCAGTCAGAGTTTCCATCCAAGAATTTTCAACCTGAGATCATTTTCCTGGCCACAAGGAGAATGAAGATGCACAAGTAACTTTCATGGTTGACTTGGAAAAAGCAGACCGCTGCTTCCTTTAGCTCTTCTGCTTCCAAATTGATCTTTCTCTTTGGAAGTACCACTGAACTCTGGGTGGGAGAGTAAAATTCTCCCCAAGCTGGAATACAGAGACCCCACTCCCTGCAGGGAGTAAGGACATTTCTTCAGAAGAATCCTGCCTGCCTTTCTGGGAAGGCTGTGGAAGTGCAAATTCCTGCTCTTTTTTCCTGTGGCCTTAGACACATTCTGGTTTTAATGGAAAACCAAGGACTTTCTGGGTGTGGCCACAAAAACAACTTCAGGAGAACACACAGATTTTTGTGCTGTGGGTAAGGGTGGAGATGATTTGAGATGAATTGAGAACAGAGGGCCACCACAACACTCTCAGGATGCTGCTCTTGTGTCCACTAGATACCCTGCAGCAACAGTCATGGCTAGCTTACTGCTCCGACCTCGTGTGATGTAGGTATGCCATCACCCCAGGCCCACACATCTTCTGCCACCTCCTTCAGCATCAGCTCACTTCCAAACGGCCTTCCTGCAGCCACTCATTGCCCATTAAAGGGGTCAGTGCTGACCAGGATTCACTAGCTACATTATGGGTGCACTTTCCAGAAGGGTCCTCAGCTCTTATCCTAGAAAAAAATAGAAAAGCCGAGGCACCCAGGACACATAGCTACCATAACAAAGCAGCACTACCTGGCTGGCTAAGAACAGAAATTGACCGCCTCACAGTGCTGGGGGTTAGCAGTCCCATATCAAGGTATGGGCAGGACTCTGGGCCTTCTGAAGTCCATGAGGGAAGGACACTCCTTGCATCTTAGTAGTTTTGCTTGTTGTTTGGCAAGGAAAGCACAGTTATGAGCTCTGCTTCTGTCTTTGCCTGGCTTTTCCCTGCATCTCTGGGTATTTTTTTTTAATCAGTCCTATTGACTTAGTCCTATTGGTCATACCCTGGTATGACCTCATTTTAATTCACTATGTCTGGGCTCACTAGAATAAGCACTTGCCTGGCAAGTGCAAGATCCTGAGTTCAATCCCTGGTTCTGGAAATAAAAATTAATTAATTACATCTGCAGTGAGGCCCAGTTTCAAAATAAAGTAAGGTCACATTCTGAGGTCCTGTGGATTAGGACTTCATTTTTTTTTTTTTTAAATCTAGAACAACTGGGATGTGAAAGAATTTGAACTACAAATGCCTGAGACCCCTTGTGATAATTAAGCTTAACTGTCATCTTGACTGGATCAAGAGACTCCGAAAGACGTGATAGGATCATGGAGTGCTCTATTTCTCAGTGGATTAATCCACTGATGTGAACAGCTAAACGTGGAGTTAGGCGATGGATCCCTGGGGAGGTGAGTCACAGGCAGCCTGCCTTCGGCGAAGGCACACTCCCTGGCTCATCCCCTGAGCTCCGCTTCCTGGCAGCTATGACGTGAACAGCTTTTCTCTACCATACCCATCTGCCATGATGCTCCTGCCTTGGAACTAGTCAGTCATAAACTGAAAACTTGAGCCTGATAAACTTCTTCCTTTTTTAAGTTGTGTATGTCTGGCAATTTGTCCCAGGGCAGGAAGTCGACTAACACAATTCTAAACTGAGCTAATAACACAGTCTTCCTTCTTTCCTCCCTCCCTCCCCTTCCTTCCTTCCTTCCTTCCTTCCTTCCTTCCTTCCTTCCTTCCTTCCTTCCTTCCTTCCCTCTCCTTCCCTTTGCCTCACTCCTTCCTTCTCCTCCCTCCTTCCTGGCCCTCTTTTCCCATTACCCTGTCCCATGCCCTCCTCTCCTCTGCCTGTCCCTCTCTGTCTTCCTTGGAGGCTCCCTCAGAGATGGACAGATGAGCAATGTCAGGTTGCCTGGAATGGTACCAGCCAGGTGGCAGCTCACAGACTATGGGCCCTAGGGAGGGAAGAGGCCAGCCTCCTCCATCTGAATGTCCTTCTGCTTTGCAAGCTCTGTCTCCACTGCTGTTTTTAGCAGCAGCTTAACTCACAGGGACACTGCCCCAGCCCTCATGCTGTCATCTAGACCAGCAGATGGTGCCTTGGCTCTCCCTCCCCACAGTCACGGGATACTCACTGTCCTGCTTTTCTGACATTGTGAAGCATCTGCCCGGACATCTGAGGAGAGTGCTGTAATTTCTGTGGAAACCTGGATGCCTATGGGGGACTTGAATGGGGACACTCATCAGCCAGCCCCTGGACAGGCCCTGGATAAGATGTGAACAGTTTAGGGGTAGTAGTCAACCTCGTATGAGGTCTCATCTGTAGCCTGAGGGGTGACACACAGGGGTTGACACACACTCAACCTGCCTGGTCCTCAGCTCACTTCCTCAGTGAGGAATTCCAAGTCTGGCTGCCATAGGGATGAAGAGAGTTATAAGAACCACAAATATACACTAACATTTAAATAGACAGCAGTAAAAATAGAGTGATGGACAGATAGAGGAGGGGCTACTGTCCAGTTCCTGTATAAAGAGAGACGCATAGGGAAGGAGAGTAGCCTGGGGGTTTGAGAAGAGGCCTTAGAGACTCAGAGCCCTTAGGTGTCACTCAGTGGCCCAGATGACACAGTAAAGGAGACTCCCATCTCAGCTTCCCACTTCTGAGTTCTGGGGCCATGGCATAGCTCTGGACCTCTGAAAGCTTTGGCTGGCCTCAGTGGAGGACTTTGGGATAGAGCAGCACCTAGCCTATCAGCAAATTCACAAAAGGCATCTCCCTTTTGCTCTGCTGAGTAAGTGACCTGCAGCACTTAGAAACATCAGAGAGATGTCTCCGGTATCCCTGAACCTGATTTATTTTTAACTTGGAATATTACACATGATTGCAGTTGTTATTATCCTATTTAGAGATGTTTACAACACCCAACTTTGTTTATTGATTCAGAGGAATACATATCATTTATTGTTTGTCAAGTGTGTTTCTCCCATATCCCCCTTCCTTTTCTCTTGCTATGCATGTGACCCCCAACCCCTGCTGAAGACTACATTTCCCAGCTTCCCCTGTACTTAAGATGGCCAAACAGCTTAAAAACTACTTTTCCCAGTTTCCCTGAACATAGCAAGCCCTTAGGGCTAAATCTGGAAAATGGGACATCATAGAAGAGCTGTTGCAGCTTTTAGA
>NW_004524801.1:2193872-2195865 GCF_000260255.1 Octodon degus | reverse complement strand
GGACTCATAGTGATCCTCCTGTGTACAGCCTCCCAAGTGCTGGGATTACAGGCTCGTGCCACCACTTCCAGTCTCAATCACTATCTCAATGTGCCCCGGGGGTGGGGCTGGCACAGCAGGCCTGGGGATCAAACCCTGGGCCCCTGGGTCTGCCTAAGTAGGCACTTTAATCCGCTGAGCTATTTGGCCAGCCCCACACCTCAAACTTTAAAAGACAGAAATATGAACTTTGTGCCATGTTTAAGTCACTCTTCGTCTCCACTGAAGCTACTGAGCTAGTATATCCTAAGTGCATCCACAAACTGCACTGTGACTTTGCTTTTTATCAAACATGTGTACTGGCCTCCAAAAACTTAAGAGTTATTTTTGAGATGTGGTCTCACTATTTTTTTATTTTTTAAATCACCAAGAGTCAAACTCAGGACCTTCTGTTTGCCAGGCAGGCATTTATGCCATTGAGCTATCCACCTGGCCCCCTAAGACTTGAGAGTTAAACTCTAACCTACTCCTTCTGTTGAAAATCTGTGGACATGGAACCTAGTTTTTCCTGCTACCATCCACCACTTTCTTCCCAGGGGTTTATTATATCCAGGAAATTGGCCTAGAATCCTTTAAAAATATTTCAGTGCTCAAACAGCTAATCAGAAGGTCAGTTCAAGGTGACTTACCTCCAGAGAAGGACCCCTCAAAAGGAATGATAGTGTGAAGAGTTATAAGAAGCCCTGTGGATTCTGTGACTTTATATCTCAGATTTTTAGAATAATTCTAATTTAAAATATTCTGGCCCAGTTCCCACAACTGTAGTTGTTAGTGTGCATGAGATAGTTTTTGCAGAGAAAGAGTCTCCACAGGCCTCTCAACTGAATGTCATTCCTCTCAGTCATTTTGCTTTGCTGGTTCTCTGTTAACCTGGCAAAGTCTGAACTCAGGGGACTTGGGACCACATCCTCAGAGCCACCTCCTCTGGCCTGCTCTCTCACTGGTTGTTTCTATTCTATTCTAAGACTTGAACTGAACTGAACTCATCCATAAAGGAGGTTTTTTTTTTTTTTTTTTTTTAAAGAAATTAAGCTCCTTTAGAGATTAAGTTTGGTTCCCTTAGCTTCCTTACAAACTGACAGTATTAAAACTGGGTCATAGAGGTATAACTGCTCCATTTCCTAGCCAGACAATAGCTTCAGGCAGTACCAGGGTTCTCTCCCACTTTTCTGCCCTCCTGGAGCCCACGGAGCTGCTGGGATGGACATATGTCCTCGGTCACTCCCTTCTTACCGGGGCCATGGATACTGACCCTTGTGACCATCTTAAACTATGCTGTCCCCTTTCCTCTCATTTCTAAAGTGTGCTGGTGGCTTCCAGGGAGCCCTTCTCCACTCCCACTCCCCTTCTGCTCCTTCCACCTCCCCCTAGTATGCATCCCGGTTAAGGGCAAGGATGGGTGGTGGTGCTATTGTAGATGATATTAATCATACAAGAGATCCAGCCCAGCCCATGTCCGGTGAGTGTGTGGGAGAGCTTCTGGCTTCCCAGCACTGGTGGAACCTCTCTGGACCAAAACTCAGGAATGCTGCATGAGTGAGACCCTCTACTGCACTCTCAGGACCCCTCCACCACTCTGGAGCCCCCACCCGCAAGCCTGCCAAGTGAGTGAGAACTTAAGCAACGATTTTGGGATCCCCCAGACCCAGCCTAAGCCCAGGCCAGGCTAGTGTGTGGGAGAGCTTCTGCACTCACCTGTGCCCACTGGGCCAGGGGCACAACAGAGGGGCACCACAGGTTCACTTGTGCCAAAGGGGCACAACAGGTTCACTTCCAAGGGCTGCAGCAGGAAGGGGCTGAACACAACAGTTAGACCCAAGCCAGGTATAACTAGATAAACTCAAACTTAATAGATCTGCACCCAAATTTTAGTAGGCGCTAAGGTTATAACTACACCAAAGCTCTACACCAAAGGTCAGAGATCAGTGCTATATGAAATGACAAAGACAAGGAG
>NW_004524801.1:2170160-2177280 GCF_000260255.1 Octodon degus | reverse complement strand
TTTGGTGGCTTACTGATCTTTTCGAACTTTACAAACATGATCATGTTTATTTTACATCCAGATCCTGAAATAATTTCCTACTGATGTTCAGCTCAAGTATCTATACCTTTTTAGAAGAGAGAATCTTGAATTGTATATATTTATTTTGCTTTACAGGAAAAAATGGTTTCGTAAATAATTTGCCTATTTTGGTTAACACAGCACACAGGGACGAGAGCCAGAGGGCACGCGCTGCAGCTGGGCCCGGGCAGGCCCAGTCTCTGAGGCATCTCTGACCCAGGCTGTCCATGATAGGACCTGCGTGTGGACATCCTCCCCGGGCATGGGTGGGCCTGCTGCACTGGTAATTGTCTGAAACTGCACTTTCGGACAGTCTAGCAAGTGCAGCTTCATTTCCCAATTGGCATCAGCCTGTGTCACAGTCTCCTACAGGGGGAGACCCAGGGCGCCTGCCGTAAGAAGGTCCCAAATTGGTGAGGGAACATCCTCAGACTCTGATGGTCTGCAGCCTTACATCTGCCATTTAGAAGAGGGAAAATGCTTAGTGAGTGAGAGGCCAGCAGCGTGCTGTCCTTCCAGCTTTTTAGCAATGGGGAATAGTGTGTACCTGAAGATGACCTGGGTAAGCAGTTCCTGTTTTATATTGAGTATTTTAGGGGAGTCTTTAAAAGACTTATTTTATATCTATAGGTTATTATAAATACAAGATTTTTGTACCTTCAAAAAAAAAAAAGAAAGAAAGAAACTGTCCTATTAATCAGTTTTGAAACTATCTTATTGCTATTTGTTTCTCAATAAAATTTTAAAAAATCATCCAAGAATATTCAGAAGCCCTCCCTGAGCAGGAGATACTCCTGCCCCTCTTTATCCCATTGATATCAGATCTGATATCATGATGTTATCTGGCCAACAAATGTAAGCAAAAGTCACATGTTGTATGTCATTTCCAGCTAAGAGTTCTAAAAGCCATTGTATGGTTTACTCTGTGTCTTCTCCCTCGTTCATAAGATAAACAGTTCTACAAAGATGGGGGTGCTCCATTAACATAGATCCCAAAGAAGATGACCAAAAGCAGATTCATAGTTGATAGATGGGTAGCCTGAGCAAGAAATAAAGTGATGGAAGTCAGTGGACTGGGGAGATAGCTCAGTAGAATAAGCACTTTCCTGGCAAGCACAAGGGCCTGAATTCAATCCCCGGTTCTGCACACACACACAGGAAAAGTCATTGGGAGTTGGATATTATTTCCTTAGCATAGGTTTGATCACTCCATCACAGGTATGGAAATTATTTATGTTGTGGTTATATCTGGATGTCCCCTGAAATCCTCGTATGTTCCTAAGTAGGGGATTGGGGTGATTTATCATGGGGGTGTGATGCTCATCAGCAGATTGGTACATTAATGAGTTTATAGCCAACGTCATTTCTGAGATGAAACCTGATTAGATGGAGGCAGCAGATTACTGGGGATGGGGCCTGGAAGATTCTATAGTTTCTCTTCCTAACCTCCCTTGGTCTCTTTCTCTCTGCTCCTTGATTCCATGCCCCTCCTCCCTGCTGCTCTGTCATGCCACCCCACTTTAGAGCCAGCTGACTATTGACTGAAAGCTTTACAAACTGAGCCAAAACGAACCTCTCCTCCCATAAGTTGTGGGTGTTAGGCATTGCATGCCAGCAATGAGAAAGTAACCGAGGCAGCCTCAGATGCTTTCCCTGCTGTGAAGCTCTGGCCTGTGTGGCTGGACTGAGCATGCAAGGAGACTGTTCCATCATGAGAAAGGGTACGGACAGGTTTTGCTTACTCCTGCTCTAGGTCTTAGAATTCTGACACTCCCCCACTCCTTTTCTGGCCTTGGAAGGATTTGAATGTGATCTATTTCCATGTGTGCTTTCTGTTTTCATCTCTTATCCACCTTGAGGCTGGGAGCAGCATCTCTTTCTGGGTTCCAGAAAGAGGCCATTGCACCAAGAGGACCAGTGAGTCATTTGGGTTTTACCAAAAATGTGATAGGGACGATGCAGAAAAGGCTTATGTCACATGCTCTACACCAACTGCCCACTCGTGTCCTGGCTGCCTTCTTGCAACCATCATGGCCTTCTTTCCTCAGCCTTTTCAAGCTACTTGGAGGACACATCCTGCTCTGTGTCCATCCTGTCCTGACTGTAGCCCCTCTACCTCTATGTCCCCCTCAGAAGTCAAAGAGGGTCAGGTGCTGTCTAGACTGCCAGTGGGGAGAGACAACACCAGCCACTGGACCAGAGCCAGAGCCCGGCGACCCATCCCCATGCTAGCCCAGCACAGATAGGCCCACTTCATCTGGGAAGACTCCAATTTTAGTGTTTTCTGTTGCTAGAGAAAAACATCTGAAACCAGGTAACTCAAAGAATAAAAGTTTATGTGGCTCATACTTACATCCTGGCAAGTCCAACAGCAACGGCTTCACCATCTGCTTGGTGCACGCCTTCTCGCTGTGTCATAATATGGTGGAGGCGTTGTGTGGAAAAGCAAGCGTACTAGCTCAGGTCACTTTTGCTGACCTCTTAGTGCCACTAATGCCATCATGGCCTCGCCTAATCCCAATTGCCTTATACTTCCCAAAACCACTGACAAGATTAAATTTTCAATATGTGAGCTTTGGGAACACATTCACACCTCAAGATTATGGTTTCAATCTAGATGTCCTCCAAAGTTCTCCTTTGTAGAAGGTATTTGGGTCATGCGGTACTTTAGGCAGCTTCCTACTGCTTGAAGTGGCCCGGTTGGAGGTGGGTCCCTGTGTGCATGACCCGGAAGGATGTATCCTGTCCCTGGATCCTTTTTCTCCTTCTGCTTATTGGCTGCTGTGGGTTGAATGACCTTCCTCCACTGGTCCCGCCTATGATGCCCTCCCTGCCTTGGAGCCAGCTCTCCATGGACTGAAACCTTGAGCCAAAATAAATCTCCTCTAAACTGTGGGTGTCAGGTATCATGTCTCAGTGATGGCAAGGTGATTAAGACATCAGCCCCTCGCTAGAACATTGGTGGATAGATGGAAAACAAACCACATTGTTTTCAAAAGACGACCTGCTCTGCCTCTCACAGAAAACTCCAGCTCCTCTTGGCCTACACCACAGGAGATATACTCAGTGTGCCCTTTGGCAAAATCATATGGAAATTAGGGTGACAGGAGACTTACATCCTGCCTGTAGCGGATTTCTCCAGAAGTCTGTATAAGGTATCTGTGGCTGGGACCTTCTTACCAGCCAGGCCACAGGCCCCACCTATACCCCAACTCATACCATACAGAGTCTGCACTCTGGGTACTGGCAGGAGAAGGACTGAAATTCACCCTGGGCCTTATACTTATATCTGGGGGTTCCTAAAAGTACCATCCCTGCCTGAGGAAGTTCCCTGAGCTCAAGCCAACAAAGGGAAGTAGAGGCTGACTCCAGGTTTTACAACCAGATTTACAAGAAATGTCCTATCCAACTCTCTCAAATCTATTCTCAGAATTTCCTCCTATTTTGCTCATATATCTCCTCATGTAATAAGATCAAGACCTCTTCCTTTGCTGCATGGCAGCCCTTAATATTTAAAAGCAGCTGTTCTTTTCTTCTTAAACCTCCAATTCCCTGAGCTAAATATATCTACTACTTCTGTGTATTATTCCTCCGGGATGGTTCACAATTCTTGACCTTTCAGAATGGCCTGCTGGAGACCTCCTCAAATTGCCAATGGCCATTTTAAAATAAGGCCCTGGGAAGTGAACTCACGGCTAAAGCTGGGGTGCAGCCCAAGGCTTGGGGAAAGAACCAGTCCCAATTCTGGGCTGCATTTACCTCGCTTGGGAGCTGGGTTGCCTGCTGGCTCACTTTGATTTATTTTTGCAAGCAACCTGGTGTTTCCATTTATGCTTCCTCCACATCCTGAACTTAAACAAGAGATCTGAAAAAAAAAAAAAACCCTAAATGTAGAATTGTATATTGATTATATTTCAAACTCATCTTAATCCCTTCAAAAGCAAATTCTAGCCAAATTCAACATACTCCCTTATTCTCTTACTTTTCTTGTTGCTGGGATACAATAGCCAAAACCCAAAGTTAAAGGAGGAAAGGTCTTTCTGGCTCAAGGTCTGTAGAGGTTTCAGTCCATAGTCAGCTGGCTCCAAGGCAGGGGGCTTGGCAGGCAGGCATTGCAGAGGAGAAACAGTTTTGGCCAGCAGAACATAGCAAAATAAACAAAGAACGACTGCAGCTCTTTCTTTTTTATATCTTATCCAGGCTACTTGGGGTAGTAAGCACTCATACCCTTAATCCTAGTACCCTTGATCTTAGTATTGCACCATGAATCAATCCCAGCATTACATGTTCTAGATGTAGTCATCTCTCATAAAGCCCCATCCATGAACACATGAGCCTTTGGGGAGACATTTAGATACAAGTCAACACTTATCCATGACATTATTTTTTCCATCTCATATTATTTTCAAACCTAAAAAATACCTTACACATTTACCCAAGAAAAATGTTGAAAAAGAAATCTACCAAAAGCGGGAAAATAACACTATTAAAGTGAATTCTCCAGAAAAACATCAAGTGAAGAAGCACCATGCTAAGCTAATCACCAGCAAATTCTAAGCAGATGGCTTGGAAATTACTTAGAGAAAAGAGGATGTGATCATTGTCATTCAACCAGCTGGTTAAATTAACCAGATACACAAGCACTACAGGATTTTATCTGACCAACACAGATATCGTGGCAGACTTTGTCAGATGTTTTGTGGAAATCAGATAATTTCAAGGATCAGCTTCCTGGCTTTGGAAATTAAAATCTTTGAAACACAACAAGTGAATTTTTAAAAAGATGTGTCCTAATACATAGTGATGAGGCAATTTAAATATGTCCACAACTCATCTGTTTTATGCTCAAGTCCAGAGAGAGTAAACTATCCCTAAACCCATTGACTGATTCAAAAGTAGGCATGGGACTCAAGACAGAAAATCTGAGTCTTTCCAAAAACCTCTGCTGGAAAAGCACAGAAAGAATCCTCTGTCCATGGAAATTGCTGGCTTGGAGAATATAAACATCATATGAGAGCTTGTCTGAGAACTCAGTCGATAGAGAACTGAGCAGAAAACAAGTGACTGCTAAGTCCTCATGTTGTGGTTAGACACCCTAATCTAAATATGCCTGAAGATAGGACCTCACTGAAATTTTCATTTAGAGGAGCCATAATTTCCCCTTTCTGCTAACTTGTAACTTTTTGAAATTTATATCTTATAATAGTTTTACAACACTATCATGAAACACCTGAGACAACTTATACAGAGAAAAGTTTTTATTTCAGAGCTGGGAATCAAGCCCAGGGCCTTGTGCATGCTAGACAAATTTTCCAAACATAGCCAAATTCAACATACTCCTTTATTCTCTTACTTAATTTCATGATGGTGGGATACAATACCCAAAACACAAAGTTAAAGGTAAAAAGGTCTATGGGAAGTCTTTAGGTCATTGGGAGGAATGCCTTAAAGGGTATTATAAGACCCCAGTTTCTCCCTTTCCTTCCCTGCCCTCTCCTGCCCTTCCCTTCCTTTTCCTTCCCATCTTTTCCCCTTCTAGCCCATGAGATGTGTGGTAGAGGTTTCAGTCCATAATCAGCTGGCTCCAAGGCAGGAGTGTTTGGCAGGCAGGCATCACAGAGGAGAAATATAGTGAAAGCTATATTTTGGCCCATGGCTTGGATGATTCTAGTCCAAGATCAAGGGGTTGCATTGCTTTGGACCTATGTTTAGGGCAGCATACCAAGAAGGGATTTTATAGAGCAAAACCACACATCTCATGGGCTAGAAGGGGAAAGGATGGGAAGGAAAAGGAAGGAAAGGGCAGGAGAGGGCAGGGAAGGAAAGGGAGAGACTGGGGTCTTATAATACCCTTTAAGGCATCCCTCCCAATGACCTAAAGACTTCCCACAAGGTCCTACTCCCTAGGGCGTCTACTGCCTCCCTGTCATCTTGGGGAACAAGCCTCTAGCACACTCTTCTTTGGGAGACATTCAATATCCAAACTATATCAATATTTATGCCATCTTCCCCACCCTTCTGCCCACTAGCATATGCTTTTCTGACCATAAATGTCCCACCAAGCATAGTTTTAGAGGTATTTGCACAACCTTTAATAAGTTGCAACTTAGTAGTCTGTTCAAAATATTTTCCTTACCTTTTGATTTTTTATTTGGCTTACAGGATATTTAAAAGTATGCTGATTAATTTTCAACCCTTTGGGGCTTTTTAAGGTTTCTTTTGCTATTATTTCCAGGTCTCATAGGATCTCATTTCCCATAAGGTCTTCCTCAACAAGTGTTTTTGGGACACTTGATATAGATGTCCTTTTACTTATATGTGAATATTAGTTCTTCCCTTGCCATGTCCCACATAAACAGGGAAGACAAGGGAAGGGAGGGGAGGGGAGGGGAGGGGAGGGGAGAGGAAAGGTAGGGAAAGGGTGGGAAAGGAAGGGAAGGGAAGGGAAGGGGAGGGAAGTGGAGGAAAGTGGAGGAGAGGGAAGGGAAGGCAAGGGAAAGGAAGGGAAGGGAAAGGGAAGGAGAGGGCACTGAAGGAAAACCATATCCTGCTACAAGTTTTCAGTATAGAATATTGTTTTCTGGTTATCTGTAATAGAAGCAGGGGCTCTGGGACCTTCTAAATACAAAGCTGGACCTCATTTAGTAATAAAGGGGGCAAGAATGTCTGGTGGAAAGCACATTTAGCTTATCCACCCAGCATCCTTCTCTTAAAGGAATTATGCTTCCTTTCTTGTTAATCATTGTAAAATTCTTCCATTCAAACACTTCCTCTGTGGACATGGTCATGTGACTTGGGAGGCTAATCAGAGTCTTCCTTGGGCATTTTCTATACAAGAACAGAAGAAAACTTTTTCAACTACAAGGCTAGCTTATGGGATTTCTGGAAATCATCTTCTTAGCCTCATGGAACAGACCTACAGAAAAAGGTCAAGCTGGGGCCGGGGGATGGCTCAGTGGAATAAGCATTTCCTTTGTAAGGGCAAGGGCCTGAGTTCAATCCCCGGTTCTGAAAAAGAAAGAAGGAAGGAAGGAAGGAAGGAAGGAAGGAAGGAAGGAAG
>NW_004524801.1:2161737-2170060 GCF_000260255.1 Octodon degus | reverse complement strand
AAGAAAGAAAGAAAGAAAGAAAGAAAGAAAGAAAGAAAGAAAGAAAGAAAGAAGTCAAAGTCAAGTTGATATAAGTGGCAAGGAGGAACAGAGTGGGAGTTAGAGAAGAAGCCCCATCATCTGGAGCCTGCAATCTGTTTGAAATTTGAACTTGTTCTATGTCTTCCATTTTCATGAACTCACAAAGTTAGTTGTCTGTCACATGGAGCCCAAAGAGTCTGCTGACCCTTTACAAATGGATTAAATTGTCTACTCAAAGTGTTTCTGTCAATATCCTAATCCCTGGAAGCCCTGAATGTGACCCTTACCTGGAGAAAAAAGTATTTTCAGATGTGATTAAAGATCATAATATGAGAACACCTTGATTTATTGGCTGCCAACTATTATGGTTTTTGTCTAGTTGTCCCCTCAAAGCCTCATGCAGTCACTGTGTGGCTTCTGGAGTTTGTGATTGATTCACTGTCCAATGCTGGGATTATAGGTGTGAGTGCCCTGGAGCAGATACTCTGGATTACAATGTGAGGAGAAGAAAGAGGCTATCTAGCTGCCTGGGCTGCTGCCACTCCTTTCTCCTGTGTTGCTTTTTGCTGCTGCCATGAAAGGTTGTTCTCTGCCCTGTGCTGTTCTGCCTTGGAGCCAGCTAAGTATGGACTGAAGTCTCCACTGACTATGAGCTAAATAAACCTTTCTTGCCTTCATTTTGGGTGTCTGGTATTTGCTCCAGCAATGACAGAAGAGTAACTGAGACACCAACTAAGTTTAATGTCATGCATATTCAGAGGAGACATTGAAGGTGGTCTTAGGAATATGGAGGCAGAAATTGGAGTTATACAGCACCAAGGCCAGGAATGACAACCAGAAGCTAGAAGACATGAAGAACAGGACCTCTCCTAGTCCATGTACAGCCCTGCCGAAACCTGGGCTTCCAACGTCAAAACCAGAAAGAATTGGTTTCTGTTAGTTGAAGCCACCAAGGTCATGATGACAACCTTAATACACAAATACATTTCTCTGCTTTTGTATCAATGGAGAGAGAACTGAGGAGGGACATTTGGGCCTCGTTATTCTAGACTACACTAAGAGACACCACGTGAATTACTTTAGAGTGCCACCCTGCACCAAAAGCCATGGTGTTCTTTTTAAAATTATTTTTTAAAAACAATTAATTAATTAATTTTATTTATTTAGTAGAGTCTTGCTACACAGCTTGGACTCATTGTGATCCTCCTGTCTCAGCCTCCCCAGCACTTGTATTATAGGCCTGTGCCACCACTCCCGGTTTCAGGCCAGCACAGTGTTCCCAGGGTTCCAGGGCCAGCACAGCATGTAGTACTAAAGATTGAACCCGGGTCCTTCTGCTTACCAGGCAGGCACTTAGACCACCAAGCTATCTCCCCAGTCCCAACCATGATGCTCTAATGGGCCTAGCCTGTGTTTGCCTGACTCTTCATTTAATATTTGTTATCCATCCCACCTCACCCCAACCATTTAGGAGTGGGCATAGAACCTAGTTTCATCCAATGACATGAGACAGAAAGTCTGTTAGAGTTTTCTGAGAAAGAAAACTGATAATAAAGAAAACAGACACACAAACAGATGCCCACTTATACTTCGTGTGGGTTTCGCTCATTTGTTGACCATGCTGGTTATTGAAACCAGGGCTTCATGCATGTGAGACATACCCTCTACCCCTGAGGTACATCCCCTGAGCTCTACTTAGCATTCTTGGACCTTGTGATGTGAAGAGGTTGTAAGCAGGGTGCTGGCACCCATCTTTCAGCCATGAGGCAAAATCCCAGAGACTCTCAATAAGTAGGCATGACCTCCACTGTCAACAAGTTGCTGAGTAGTCGGCAAACATGACCCCCAGTCTTCTGACATGTGTGACAATAAATTCCAATTGTCAATGCCCTTTTGCAATTGAAAGCCTCCTAACATACTGCTCTTGTGACACACTAGGTTTAGACCAATGCACACACTTAAAGTGGTTTAAATGAATGATAATAATTTAGGACTCTGTTTTCAATGTGGAAGCCAAGTTTCATCCTCCATTGTCTTCCATTGTAGCATGTCCATGTCAGTTGGGAATAAACAGCTTTACTCTACTTAAAAGAAAGACTTATCTTTCTTCTGATAAGTCTCAATACATGGGAGATCAATTTCTGCTGTGGAAATATTCTTCACATTGCAATCCAAGCACGGAATATGCTGCATCTGGGGAACACGTGAGCAAGAGAGTAACTTTCTAAAACTGTATGCTGAGGCAGACAGTCAGGATCTTGGTAATCTGGACACTGGAACCCATTTAAGGTGAGATTTGTCTAGGCAATGAAATTTGTCTCTTTGACTTTCAGTTTTCTCTATCTTAATTCTCCTGAGCAGAGGCCAGATTCCTCCTTCTTCCACTTGGCAGCAGGCAGACTTCTCTGAAATGTAGTCCAGAATTCAGGAGGACAAATAACTTAAAGTGGGTGAGAGAAAAGACCCTGCTCTTCAGAACATCTGTCTGTCTCCCTGTGCTGTAGGAAAGCTAGACAAAAAATTTCCAAGAGAGGAAGAGTAAGCCCTCAACAGCAAGGTGGAGTATTAAGAGGGTGTAGATTAAAGGATGCTTCTGATGGGCAGTGTCTCTTCCTGTCCTCATCTTTTTCATCTTCTCCGCCCATCCTTATTCCTGAAACTAGCCTCCCAACTTGTCAGTGTAGTGGGTGATTGATTGTGTCAATTTGAGAAGTTTAGAAGCTTAAGTAAATCAGCTCAGCAATTCTATGCCCTAGAGTGGCTCAGCACTTACAGGACATAAGAGGGAAATGGAGGCTAGAGGAGTTTCCATTCTTTGGAGGAGCTCCAGTCTTTGCCTTCAGCTTGGATGTCGTCTCTTGGCCTCTAGCTCAGCATCTTTGGCTTCCACCTTGGATCCTTCAGCCTTCCAGTGTAGACTCTTCAGCCTTCCAGTTTAGACTCATCAACCTTCCACCACAGACCCATCAGTCTCCTGATATGGACTTCCACAGAGCACTGTAGTGAGCTTCACACCTTGAGACTGAATCCCTCAGTCTCCAGTGCACAGACACCCTCTGCACACTTCCTCATCTGACTCTGCAGCTGTCCATCATAAGCCAAACTAGTAATTTCTTATACATTTGTACATCTTGTGTTATATCTGTTCCTGGTATTATATCTGTTCCTCTGGTAAAACCCTGACTAATACATTCAATATTTCCACTCCTAACCCCTGAAGGCCACTCTCCACACTGAAGGTAGAGAGAAGCCTTAAAACCAGAAATCATGCAAAACAATCCCGTCAATCCCTCAGTCCATGTATTTCTGTGAGTTTCTATATCCCCCCCTCCTTTCTTGGAATGAAATTTAATGTCAGACCGCACATCCCTGGGCTCCCACTTGCCCTTCCCAGATGACACACAGCTGACTCCTTGGACTTAGCGTGCTGTTGTCTAAACTATCACCTTTCAGAAAAACAGTCCCTTGACCACCTGATGGAAAATGAAACTCTGGCCAGTTTCTGGATTTCTACTTCAAACTTTTTGAAGTCACATTTTTGGTGGTACAACTTATACCCATTAATGCCCACCTTTTCTAGGTGCACAATTTTTCTTTTTCTTTTTCTCTTTCTTTTTTCCTTTCTTCTCTCTCTCTCTCTCTCTCTCTCTCTCTCTCTCTCTCTCTCTCTCTCTCTCTCTGTCTCTCCTCTCCTCTCCTCTCTTCTCTCTTCTCTCTTTCTTTTTTTTTGAATGTATTTAGTACAGGATCTATAGGGTCTCACTACATAAATCAGACTTGTAGTGATCCTCTTGTTTTCAGCCTCCCAAGAGCTGGTTTACCACCGTGCTTAGTCTCAATTGCTATCTCAGCATGCCCTGGAGGTGGAGCCAGCATGGCATGCCAGGGTTTAAACCCCAGTCCCTGCATTTACCTAAGCAGGTGCTTTAATCTGCTGAACTATCTGGCCAGCACTAGATGCACAATTTTCTAAGTGTTAGTTTACACATATAGTTGTACATCATCACCACTCAACACAGAGAGTATTTTTAGTTCACCCAAAAGTTCCCTTGCTACTTTCGTAGCAATTCCCCTCTAAATCCCCTATATTCAGTCCTTGGAAGCCATGAATTCTGTCTCTGTCCCTCTACCTTTGCCTCTTCCAGAATATCAGACATAGGATCATATGGTATGTAACCTTTTATGAATCACTTCTTTCATTTAGCTTAATGTTTTTGAGATTCATCTTGTGTGTCTTCATGGTTCTTCCCATTTAGAACTAGGTCATAGTCCATGAAAGGCAGATAGCACTGTGTGTGCAACCATTCACTTATGAAGAGACATTAAGTTGTTAGAAGTGTGGGTTCATTTTCAAAATAAAACTGCCATGAATAATTGTGCATAGGTTTTGTGTGGTCATACATTTTCATTTTTATGGGAGAAATGCCTGAAAGTATATTTACAGGTCATAGGGGAAGTTTGTTCAGCTTTTAAAAAGTAGCCAAACTATATTACAGAGTTGCTATACTATTTTATATGTTGATTTTGATGAAGACCAGTTTATTAGTATTTTAACTTATTATGTTTTTGACATTCTTAACCCCACGTCACAAGGATTTTCCTCTACGTTCCCTCTAAAAGTCTGTAATTCTATATTTTATACTTAGCTCTATGATCCACTTGGGATATTTTGGTATAAGGTGTGCTATTTTTTTAAAACTTTTTATTTTCTAAAGAGAGTACAAAATAGTATTAAAACAGAAAAATCACAAGCAATATAGAATTTCACTTAACATGATATGAATTTCACAGCATTTATTGTAATTTATAGTGTTGCCTTTCAACTAGTCATTCATATTACTGGATATATGCATATAAAATTGGAAGAAGAAGGAAAAAAAGAAAGAAATATATAAATGTCTCAGTTACTCTTCTCTCATTGCTGGGACAAATACCAGACACCCAAAATGAAGGAAAGAAAGGTTTATTTAGCTCACAGTCAGTAGAGGTTTCAGTCCATACTCGGCTGGCTCCAAGGCAGAGTGGCACATGGCAGAGAGCAGCTGTTCATGGCAGAGACAAAGAGCAAATACAAAGGGAGTGGGCACAGCTCAGGCAGCTAGCTAGCCTCTCTCTCCTCCTTACACTGTAATGTAAATTACCTTCCTCAGGGCAGGTACAGCATCCACACCCACAATAATCAATCACAAACTCCAGAGGCTGCCCCATGATTGCATGAGGCTTTGGGGAGACACCTATACACAAGACATAACATTCCACCCCTGGGCCCCCAAAGACTCATGCTGATTCCTTTATTCAAAGGCATTTTAGTCTATTTCCAAGAGTTGTCAAAGTCCTAACAATTTCAGCATTGCTGAAAAGTCCAAGTCCCGAGTCTCTTCCACGATCTAAGGAAACTCTCAGCTGTAAGATCCTGTACAAATGAAAAGTTAAACACTTCCAACATTCAATGGCACAAGATAAATATTACCATTCTAAAAGGTACACACATCAGGATACCAAGCATTGAACCAAAGCAAGTCAAAAATCCAGAAGGGCAAATATAAAATCCTGTAGTTCCATATGGAACATCAAAATCAAGCTGTGGCAAATTGTGAGCTCCATGTGGCTCTACCTTTATGACACTTCTGCTGGTATCTCCCATGGCTTCTCTTTTAGGCCTGCTTTGCTTCCTCCCTGAAGTTTTCCTCAGACAATCCATGTTCCTGGCTTTTCCAGACCTCTTGGATTTCCACTGAATAAGCTTCTCACTCACAGATTTACATACTGTCCTCTCAGGGCCACACTGCCTGGCATCCCAGGCCTTCCTCTGCAATTGAGGTGGAAGCCTTCTTAATCTCAACCTCTTGCATTCTGCAAGCACCTAAAACCAATGCTATGTGGATGATGCCAAGGTCTACTACCAGCTGGAGCAGTAGCCAGGCCTACTTCTCTCTCAGCTTTAGTGGTAGAGCACTCTGACCCCGATTCCAAGGAACAAATTCCCTATGCCAGCACCATTCTGGAACATGGGGCTCTGCAGGTTTTCCTGCAAGGCAAACTCCCTCACCCTTGCAATTCTGAGGCTGCAGAGGGTGAAGACTTACCACCTCCTATGATGCCCTCAGGCCATCCTTTCCATTTTCTTATTTCTCCTTATTAATGGAGATCCTCTCAGCTTATTGGAGCTTCCTGCCTGGCCAAATTTACAACATTTTAAATCTTCCTGCTGGGCTCTTTGTTTGGTTTTGTTTTGTTTTCTTTTGTATTTTAGTGTCTACAGGATCAACAGGGTCTCACTACATAGATCAGACTCAAAGTGATCCACCTGTGTTCAGCCTCCCAAAGAGCTGGGATTATAGGTGTGTGCCACCATACCCTATCTCAATCACCATCTCAGCACACCCTGGAGACAGGGCCTTTACAGCACACCAGGGATCGAACTCCATCCACTGCATCTGCCTAAACAGGCACTTGGGCTCTTTGCTCTTGATTCTCTACATAAATCTGACTCAAAGCCCCCCAACAATAGCCATGCCACTACCTCAAAATTTGGCTGCTTTGATATTTCTTTTGGAAGATTAATCAGTCCCCCGTGCTCAATCTCAGTCTCAGGCAAAGTCTCTGGATGAGAACAAAATTCAGACAAACTTTCTGCCAACCCATAACACATATCATCCAGAGTACAATAACCAATGCAGTCCTTTTTCCCAGCAGAAACCTCCCTAGCCTGGTCTTTACAGGCAGGATTTCTATCAGCATTCTGGTCTTCTGAGCTCTGAACAGGATTTCCCATACAGAATAGTCAGAGCTCTTAAAGCACTTCTCTTGTAGATGACATTTCTGAACCTTTCCTATCTCTTCCCATAAGCCATTTCCAAAAGCCTGTAAGCCACATGGTCATGTTTAGTCACAGCAATGACCCCACTTTTCGGGTTCCAAACTCTAAAATCAGCTACTCCTCTCTCATTGATGGGACAAATATTCTATACCTAAAATGAAGGAAGGAAAGGTTTATTTAGCTCATACTGAGCTGGCTCTAAGGCAGAGTGGCACATGGCACAGAGAGCAGCCATTCATGGCTGCAGCAAAGAGCAAGAGCAAAGGACGTGGCAGCAGCTCAGGCAGCTAGCTAGCCTCTCTCTCTCTCCTCCTTACATTGTAATGAAAGTTACCTTCCCCAGGGCAGGTGCAGCATCCACACCCACAATAATCAATCACAAACCTCAGAAACTGCTTCATGACTGCATATGGCTGTGGGGGGACACCTATAGACAAACCATAATAATAGGAAATTGAGAAGAAGAAAAGGTCAAAGAATTGAAAAAAGGAAATAAAACAAATTAAGCATTAACTGTTCTTTTCCATAGATCAGCAGAAATGCATAGTAAAATGGCCAGCCAGATAGCTCAGCATACTAAAGTGCCTGTGCAGGCAGGTGCAGCAACCAGGGTTCAATCTCTGGCATGCTGTGCTGGCCCTTCCCCGGGGAGGTGCTGAGACAGCAACTGAGGCATGTCATGGTGACACATGCCTGTAATCCTAGCACTGGGGAAACTGAAAACAGGAGAATCACTGTGAGTCCAATTTGTCTAGTGAGACCCTGTAGAACCTGTACTAAAATACATTTAAAATAGAAATAAATGCATAGTAAAATTGTTCAAACCAATGCAACATGTGATATCTACGAAGAGGTTTTGTCTTCCTGTGGTTGTCGAATTATTGCAACACCATTTGTTCGTTTCTTTTCTTTGAATTCCCTTTGGATTTTTGTCAGAACTCAAGAGGTTACCCCAACAAGTTAGTTTGTGCAGACCGACAAAATAATGCTAAGGCTTATACAAAGAGAGAATATATACATATCCAGTCCAATATTGAAGGACAAAAACAAAGTCAGAAGCATGATCCTACTTAACTTCAGGAATTCCTATAAATCCACAGTCATCAAGTCAGGGTGGTGTTGGTAAAATAATACTGTAAACAGATCAAAAAAACAAAATAACCTATGAATAGACCCACATACATTTAGTCAACTGACCTTTGACAAAGGAAAAATGTAGAAAGGGAAAACTTTTTATAATGCTGCTGGTTGCCAATAAACAACTATTTAAGGGGGGGAAAAAAGCCTATAATGCTGCTGGAACACCTGGACACTCTGATGAAAAAGAATGAATCTAGACATAAAGTTCTTTCACAGATAGTAAATTGGACCCAAAAGTCAATAGCACTTCTCTATATTCAGAAGATTCTTTAATCTAGCAGTTAATTGGAAAGATTCTCACCCTGACTAACTATATATACTGATACCTGTGAACTAAGCTAC
>NW_004524801.1:2122785-2149701 GCF_000260255.1 Octodon degus | reverse complement strand
GCAAGGGTGTCTGTCCAGTAACTGTCTGCTGTACTTCAGGCTTGTGCTGCTTATGTTACTGATCACTGAACACCTTTGTTATATTGGTCACTCTGGTCCAGGATTATTGTCCCAAAAGAGTATATGCAATTCTCCTCATTTTACCTTTAAAATTTCCATTTGTCCTGCCTTTGAATACAGTCATGGTTTCCATTTTGTGTGTATTGATCATCTCAACACTTCCTGCTTACTACCAGATAAATATCATTCTTTAATAAGTTTGTATGTGGGGCCAGGAAATGACTCAGTAGAATAAGTGCTTGCCTGGCAAGCACAAGGACATGAGTTCAATCCCCGGTCCTGGAAAAAAAAAAAGTTTGTATGTGATTTAGGGCTTGATACATACAGTTTTGTTTCTTTTTCCTTTATGTTTTAATATGATATACATTCCATCACATCTTAGTCTTACTGCCCTCAATAAGACCTCAGTGGTCAGTCTATTGTCCTCAATCAAAATTTTCAGATTTTTTTAATGCAATGGAATGTGCTTTCCTCAAATGAAATTTCTTCCAAGACCCCAATATATAAAACAGATAAAGGTTAAAATTTAAACCAAGCTCTTCATAAGACACAGACAGAGACTGAGGCCTTGACCTATTTCAACTTCTCATAAATTCTTCTGAGCAAGGAGGAAACACAGATAAAGATGGAAACCTTCAGTTCACCTGCTGCTGCCATGTTGAAATGATTAGAAACCAGCTAGTGAGGAGCAAGGAGGAGCAAGAGAAGGGACATCCAGTACCTTTCCTGTCACAGAAATGCAGCCACCCAGCACACGAAGGTTCTTCAGGAAATCACATCCTTACTACCAGGTTGGGCTCCCTGTGGAGATGTGGAGGGCCTGGACACACATGCACATCTTCACAAGCCTGCAGAAAGTTAAGCTTCTCAGAGAATATTGTCTGCTTCTTCCTTCTGGAGAAATCCTCCTGGGCCTCTCATGAGCAAGGGAAACAGGCCTGCTGTCTGTAGGAAATGTGCTCTTCATAAAACTTGCCTGCCTGTCAAAGAAAAACATGACCAGCCCCTTGTACAAGGGGGTAAGAACCACTCACAGCGAAGTTGAGATTCTGTTAAGACAAAGCGTTTCCTTCTCCATGTGGCATGTTGGAACCTATTATGCTCTCTACGAAAGCCAAGATGTCTCCTCTGCGTGAGGGCCTGGCTGCAAGCCCACAACAGGGCCTCCACAGACACTTGACCTCTCAGGGCCTGAGTCCTCACTCCTGTGAAACAAGGGGTTAGACCTGAGCTCAACCAACCTAGACTCTCTGGTTACAGAGCACAGGGTGTTGGCGGCAAAGCATTTGGCTTTCAGACTGTCAGGAAATGAGCTCACATTACGGAACTGGGGAACTGAAATGAACCAAGCTGTTCCTTAGCTGGAATGCTCACATACACAGCAGTGGTGGTTGATCCTCCAAATCAAGGTGGTTACCCTGTAGCAGTTAGTGATTTAATCAAATGCTGGCTAGTGGCTGCTAGGTACTTAGAGGATATGATTAACATCTATAATCAGCTGACTTTTAAAAAGATCACACATATGGTGGGGCCTCATCTAATCAGTTGAAGGGCTTATCAGTTAAAAACTAAGGTTTTCCACTGATGGTCAAACCCTGAACCCCAACAGCTCCATAAAGTAGTACCCTGAGATAATGTATCTCTATACTATTACCTCTCACTCTCTGGAGGATTAGTTCCAGGGCCCCCGGCAGAGACCATAACCTTCAGGTGCTCAGGTTCTTTATGCAAAGAGGTATAGGTTATCTGCCTATAACTTACATACATCCTCCTGTATACTTTAAATCAGCTCTAGATTACTTACAGTGCTCAATGCAATGCAAATAGGTGTTACTGAGTGTCATTTAGGAGTCAGTGATAAGAAAATGTCTGCACATGCTCAGTACAGGCATATTTTTAAAAGAATTTTTGATTCACCGTTGGCTAAGTCCACAAGTACAGAATTGGCCAACTGTATGCATATTTGTTGTCTTGGCTACTTTTCTGTCATTGCTGGGACAAAACTACCAAATTCCCAAAACTAAGAAGGGAAAGGTATATTTAGCTCACCATTTATGAACAATTCAGTCCATAATCAGCTGACGCAAACCAGGCTGGTATGGCAGAGGGGCAGTTAATGGTGGCTGAAGACAGCAAAAGCAACAAGAGCAAAAGGGGAGGAGCGAGGCTCTTTCCCTGCCTTATATTATATGCAGGTTACCGGCCCTAGTGCAAGTGTAGGACTCACAATCTCAACCCCAGACCTAGACAATGAACTAAGCATAAACTCTAAATTCAGCTGCCTCCAAAAAAGCCCCACCTCCATGACCACATGAGGCCTTGGGAGAACATCCAGATACAAACCATAACATTTGTCTGTCTGTCTGTCTGTCTGTCTGTTTGTCTGTCTGTCTGTTTGTCTGTCTGTCTATTATCTATCTGTCTGTCTATCTATCTATCTATCTATCTATCTATCTATCTATCTATCTATTCTATCTATCATCTATCATCTATCATCATCTGTCCTGTCATTTGCCAGTCTACCCAGTCATCCATCCTAAGAGTTCTGTTTCTGTGAAGAACCTTGACCTACACCAGGACTCTTCATGGTACATAGTCCAGGACTACAGTCTTTCTAAGAAACAGACTAGACCAGACTTCAAATCTCCTTTAATTCATACTTCATGCCATCTTCTTCCCACCAGAACATGTAGCTCTTCAGCTTACTTGCCACAATCTAAAATCTCATTAGAAAATGAGCTTCACTTTTTAAAAGAATGGAGAGATTATCCCAGTGTCAGCAACTGTCACACTGGCTTCCTGAGATGAACCTATGTTGGGTTGCATCGCAGCAGACCTTCAGCTCGTGATGAAACAAAAACAACCTGAAATTGTACTTTTCAGGTGTAAGATGGTTGATCATTTTCATTTAACTCTATTTTGACTTCATCTAAAGAAAATGCTAGCCTTGGACATTAAATTGCTCATGAAAGCCCTAGTTTCTTATGGCAGCAATGCCTCTAACATCATGATTTTGGTCACAGCTAAGGGGAACTATTCTATGTGAGCTCAGGCTAGAATCACTTATAGCAGCTCCACCCTCCATGGATGTTGTACACAACTTTGCACTTCCAGCCCCAGAATCCTGCAGTAGCCCCACACACAAGTTCAGCCTGGAAATGTGGGAAAGTTGACACCCCCAGACGCAGTCCTCAGCTGGTGGAGAGAACATTGGTTGGGCAGGTGGCTGAGTGCCCTATCAAGAAAAGAGGTTTATTTAATTGACAGCCCTAAAAGTCTTAGAGCATGGTGCAAGACTCTGCTCATGTCTAGTGAGGGCCTCCTGATGGTGGCATCGTGTGGTAGGAGCACCTGGAAGACAGGCAAGCAGAGGCTTGTGGAAAAGATCACATGGCCCAAAGAAGGCAAAAGAGTAGGGCAGGCCAAGTTTGCTTAGTTTGTTGGGAGGTTTTTTTGTTTGTTTGTTTGAGACAGAATCTCACTATGCAGTACAGGCGGGGCTTGAACTCACTATGTAGCCCAGGCTAACTGCAAAGTTGTGGTGATTCTCCTGCCTCAGCCTCCTGAGCACTGGAATTACAGGCGTGTACCACCAGGTTCCTGCACCAGATTCACTCTTTTTAAAAAAAAAAAAAAATTATGTATTTAGTAGAGGGTCTACAAGGTCTCACTACATAAATCTGACTCATAGACTCATAGTGATCCTCCTGTTTTCAGCCTCCTAAGCACTGGGACTACATGCGCCCACCACTACATCTAGTCTCAATCACAGTCTCAGTGCACCCCGGGGGCAGAACCAGTATGGCATGCTGGGGACCAAACCCCAGTCCCTGCATCTGCCTAAGCAGGCACTTAAATCCACTGAGCTATCCAGCCAGCTCCCCCGCTTCTTTAATTTTTAAAAAATATTTTCTTCCTTCTTTTCTTCCTTCCTTCCTTCCTCCCTTCCTGCCTTCCTGCCTTCCTGCCTTCCTGCCTTCCTGCCTTCCTGCCTTCCTGCCTTCCTTCCTTTCTTTGGTACATAGTCTTGCTATGCAGCTCAGACTCATAGTGATCCTCCTGGCTCAGCCTCCCCAGAGCTAGGATTACAGGTGCTTGCCACCACATCTGGTTTTGGTGGTATGAGGCCAGTATGGCATGAGGTACTGGGGATCAAACCTGGACCCTTGCACTTGCCAAGCAGGCACTTAGACCACAGAGCTGTCTTCCTGGCCCAAAGGTGAGCTCATGAATGATGTCATGGGTTAGATCTGCAGTCTCCCCCTGAGAGCTGCAGGTGTCAGAGCAGGGGTTTCTGGAAGGTGAGTGAATTGTGGGGGTGCTGTGCTCATCAGCAGATTAATTAATTAGTGAGTTCATGGCTAGATGGGCACCATGCTGGGAGGCAGGGCTGCTCAGGAGTGGTGGCTTGCTGAGTGTGACCTGAAAGGGTGCGAGTTTGTCTCTCTCTGGCTTTTCTGTGTCCCTCTGCTCTGGCTTCATGAGGGGAACACTGTTGCTCCACCAGGCCCTTTGGCCAGGATGCTGTGTCTTGGATCTCCAGGGATGACAAGATCCCTTTCTGATTCCACTAAGTCTCCACATTGTGGACAAGACAGGGGAACAGGAAGAGAGAATTGGCCCCTTTTCATAGCTCCTATGGGCAAAATATGGCATTGGTCTATGGTCTTATTCTAGTAGTTTCTCTTATAAAAGGTTTAAAAAACACTCCAATTAATGTTATAACAACTTTAAGAGATATTTGCACACCATCCATTTCATACATCATACTTGAATTGATTCAGTGGCTTTTTCAGACTCTCAGAGTTATGAGCCATGTCACAGCTTAGAGAGCATGTCTCCCCTAGATTTCCTGCGTTTGGAGGCGGGCTGGTTGGAAGAAGCTTGTCGCTGGAGGCGCGGCCTGGCAGGGTGCCGTTGCCTCCAGCTGCTCCCCTTTCCCTCTGATTTCTGGCTGCTACAGGACAAGCAGCTTTGCTCTGTTGTACCCATCTACCACCCTGCTTCGGCCTTGGGCCCGGCCGTGCACTGAACCCACTAAGGCTGTGGGCCAAAGTAAACATCACCTCCTTATCAAGTATTTTGTCCCAACAACGGGAGATTGACTGATGCAGTCTAGAGCCTCACTGACCTTAGAATTTTTCCACTGCCTTAAAAAAACCATTTGCACTAATAATAACCTGCTATCTCCCTCCACACCCCAGCCCTAGACAACCACTAAGCTAATTTCTGCTTGCATGGATTTTCCTATTCTGGACATTTCATAGAAATGAAAGCAAGTAATACATGACTTTTTGTGGTTGTTTACTTTCTTAACAGAATTCGTTCAAGATTTACCCATGTTGTGACATGTGTAAGCACACATCTCTTCATTGACTAATATTCCATTGTATAGATATACTGTGTTTTATCTTCGTATCACTTGATGTATGTTTCAGTTGTTTCAAAAGTAGTGTTTATATTGAATGGAAATTTGACTTTGAGGGCTGGGGAGATAGCTCACTGGCATAAGCACCTGCCTGCCAAGTGCAAGGTCCCAAGTTCAATCCCCAGTACCACAAAAAAAATTGCCTTAATATATGAACTCATCTAATGGAAACCACTTTGCAGTGACTCTAAGCAGGATTTCAAATGAATTAACTGGCTTTCCATGTTTACCTGTGAATCTCCCCCAAACCCAGTGCCTTGTCTGGAGGTGGGCAGCAGACTCATAGTAAGTGAACCTTTATGAGTCACTGGTCCTGGCTGAGACCTGTAGTGGCCTGCGAGGACATGATGCCTCAAAGGACAAGATGAAGCCACAGCTTAGGACACCTGGGTCCAACTCTAGTTAACTAGAGACAGTAGCTGCAGGCGTCTCACTACTGCAGAGAACGTCAACCTAGAGATAAGATAGTCCCCTAATTAGCATAACTTACTACTTGGGGAAGTCTCTGAACTAGCTCCCAAGGTCCTGCTCAGTCCCTACATTTTCCTTAGTATCCCCCTCCTTTGTTTGAAAACCAGATAAATATGGGCCTCCCAGAGAAGTCTTCATCTCAGCCTCCAGAGAATCTTAAATTCTGCTAGAGGGTTGTGATCTTTCTGGAGTCTTATTCACACCATTTATCTCTTTTATTTAAGTCTTTGTCATCCACTTGTTTAGGAGGTTGTGATCAGGTTGCTCGCAATCGGATCAGTTCACAATACTCAGCGATTGCTTTCCAGGTTAATCTGTGTCAATTCTTTCTATCTATGTGACAGTTATCACAGTCATTGATGGCTTGGTCATTTCTGCATCCTCCTCACCACATTAATCATATTCCTCTGACAAACCTGAGTTTACTGAAATTATCCTAAAAGCAAAATGGTCAGAATAAAATATTAAAAGGACTAGTCTTTTAAGTATAAATTTATATAATAATCAATGACAAAGTAGTCTAATAATCAATGATTTCTTGAAAAGAAGTCATACTATGACACTATATCCAAAAGCCACATCAGTTTTAATTTTTTGGTATCAATATGCTCTGAGGAAAACAAGGGCCCACCTATCCCAGTGACCTTCCTCTGGGCGAGTAGGAAGTCTGGCTGCAGTAATAACACCATCGCTCAAGAAGCCTTCCTGCAGTGGCCACAGAAATTCCCCCAGCTGTGTAAATGTGACCACATAATTATAGTCATCTCAAGAAGGAGTTTCGCAGACACCTCCTTATTACAGGTTTCTAAAAGAAGGAAGGGGACAGAGAAGGATGGGGGTACAGGGACCTCATAGCTATTGCATTCCTTGGCTCTGATCATTCCAGCTATGTTATCTTTGTTCTGTGAGTTTGACCTCTGTCTAGGACATAGCCCATTTCAGCATGGTCTTTATTTCCCACACAGGGCTTGCCATTCTCTCTACAAATGAGGATGTGCTAAATAAATACATTTGGAGAAGATGGATGGGGATGTATACATGTATGCACACATAAATGAGTGGATGGATAGCTGGATGGATGGATGAATGGGTGAGTGGATGGGTAAATGGATGAATAGATAAGAAGACAGATGGATGTGTGGGTTAGGTGAGTAAACAATTGGGTGGGAGGAAATCTAGCTGGAAGTACGGGAAGATGGATGGATGAGTGGATGGATGGATAGATGATGGAGGGATGGATGGATGGATGGATGGATAAGGGCTGAGACAATATGAGTAGATAGATGAATGGATCAATAGATAAAAGGAGGGAGAGAAAAGTGAGGTTAGAAACTCATGAATACAAACAGAATCCTCTCTTTAGGGACTGATCAATATCCTGTACCTAGAAGCAGCTGATCTTTTCCTGAATTGGGAAGGGGAGGGCATCATCCTACTTCTTTCAGTTGGCCAAGAAATGTACCTCTTCTATATACCATATCTTTTTGGGTTTGTTTGGGGCTTTTTTTTTTTTTTTTTTTTTTTTTTTGATACTGGCAATTAAACTCAAGACATTGTGCTTGCCAGGAAGGCACCATGATGCTGAGTTGTATCCCCAACCCTCATATGATATACCTATACCAAACATCACAACAGTGTGGGAAAACTAGGTTGCTTATCTTTATAATGAAAATAATGTCCATTAAGGCTACAGTACCATAAATCAGAGGTGTACAAGCAGGAGTTTGGATTTCACAATTCACGAGGATAGGAAAATGCTAAATAAAGGTGTAGAAGATTTGATGTGGAGAGCCATTTTCGGGTACTTAGCCTGTTATCCACTTGCTGTGTCTTCACATAGTACAGTTAAAGGGCCAAGGAAATTCCTCAGATCTCTTTTCTAAGGGCACTAATCCCATTCAAGAGGAAGCTGCTCCGACAGCCTACTTGTTTCCCTAGGACATATGTTGTAACACTATCACGCTGGCACTTGGAATTTGAACATACAATTTGGGGTGACGTAAGCATTCAGTCCATACAGAAACATGTGTAGACGTCTCCAACTATAAATTCCCATCTGAATGTGAATTTTACAAGGCAGTGAAACTCTTACTTCCTTCATGCATTGGTTAGAGAGAGCAAAGTAGCCTGTGCTTACCAGCAACAGAATTGAAATACGCCGTATGGTTACAGGATGCTTGTGCACAAAAAAGGAAACTAAGGATGAAGGAAGAGAGCTTTTTCAAGATCACATGAACAGTTAGTAACTAGAGCTCAGGACTTGTGACTCCTGCTTTCTTCCTCTCTAACCCTCACTCGGTCATTTCTTAAATGGCTGCCTGATGTTGCCATTTCTCTCCCATTGCATCTTTCTGGCAACCCCAGCTGAGCACAGCTGAGCGCAACAAGATCTCGTTTCCTTTCTACGAGCCTGTTGGCTTAATAGCACAAGCTCTTGGGTCCTTTTAAATTCGTCTGAGCCACCCACGGGGTCTTCCAGGGCCCGGTCTTGCCCAGTGGCTAATGAGCTGCTGTGTGCTGGTGCCAACGGAAGCCTCGGAGAGCCTCTGCAAGCGAGTGACGTCTCAGATGACGCACAACCTCATCGCAGTGCTTGATGGGCTTTAAAAACCTCTTTCAAATCACTCAGATTATTTCCCTTGGTATAGATCTGGCCCGAAATATCCAACAGACCATTCCCAGCGCACTTTTCAAAGATCTTCCTGGGAAACGCTAAGGCTGTTACATAACAAAGGCCAGGCCCTCCCTGCCTTCCCAGCTCCACTAACCCCTGCGTATTGGGCCAGGGAATAGCAATTCATCCAAATTACACCCTACTCAACCCAGATACTAACAGTTTTAAGAATTTTTAAAACTCAGATGCATCTCATTTCTGTCTTTGGAGGGAGGCAAGACGTGGGCTTGGGAGTCAGAAGACCAGGGAGGTGGGACCGCTGCTCTGGGAGAGAGCTGGGACACCTGCTCCCAGCTGCCCAATGTCGGGTGACTCACCCAAGCTAATTGAGTTTTATAATAACAGCTATGGCAGGGGCTGACATTTCAAGTAGCAAAGGCGTCATTTAAATAAAATAAACAAATATTAAACATTTTCCAACTTGGCGGTTGGGAAAAGTTAACAGCAAAAGTTGAGCAAGTGGAGAAGCCAAGACATCAGGAGCATTGGGAACTAGTGTGGCAACTGAGTCTCCAGTCAGCCACGCCTTGTCTTGGGAAAGTTTGCATGCACGGCTACATATTTCTTCTTACACCTCAGATGCCACAAAAATTCACTTCAGAATTCATTTTATACTTTCAGATTTTTCACATAAGGAAACAGTGAAGCAGAGACTAAAGGCTCAGCATTGCACAGAAAATTAGCTCAGAACATATGTCCACCCGCGGCTCCCAGGTGCTTCCCCACCTGACCACAGGGCCTCACAAAGCCGTGGGGTTTCCAGAGAGACCCAGCTGGATTCTTGTTTCTTCCCTGGGCTTGGGATCTTATGTTACTTCACCCAGGAACTCCACAGTCCTTTTGAGTGTAGATTTGTCGAAAAATATGCTTCTTTTGAAAAGTGAGGAAGAGGAAACTAATCACTTGTTAAGGGTGGCAAAAAAGATGGACACAACTTAATTTGTGAAAGGAAATGGAACTTCTCCCTTCCACTTTTCAGGCCACTGAAAATACATCAGATCCAAACCACATGGCTTTACCAGGATGTGGAGGGCAATGTAATTTCACGTCATAAGATTCTTTCCTACCATTTGTGCCCTCCAAGCTCTTTTCAGATAAAACAGAGATAGAAGAGTTCATCCCAAAGAGGAAAAAGGAAGACTCAAGGTAAATAGGAATTAGATTTTCAAAGCAGCAGTGAGCAGAGCACAAAAGACACTGCACATGTAGGACCGACCCGTCCTCAGCCATCCCATGCCTGGTAGTGCCCCTGGACACAGCCTCACATATTGAATCTCATCCACCTCTGTGTCCTCAGTGACAGAGGACAGTGTCCAGTTGAAGTAGGATGTAAGCAATAAAGGTAGGTAGAAAAGAGCAAGGAATTCAATGTTTCATTTCCAGACTCCCACTCTAGGTCAGAGTGGCCAGAGTAATCACTCAAGGAATGCAAGGGGGTTTGTGTTGCAGGGTTTACCAGCCCTTCATCTACCTATTGGATCCCATCCCACTTCTGTGAAGTCTGACGACACAAAAATAACAATAACTGAAGTCATTTTGAGGCTTTGCAGGGACAGCCGGTTGCCAGCATTCACAGCATCCAGTTTTAGACACCCACCCCAGGAATGCCTAGAATGCTGCAAACCTACAGTCACCTCAGGTTTCAGGAGATGCAGAACTTGCAGACCACTTCAGATGACAGTACCTCCTCCCAAGCAGGCACAATCGCCCCTGACAGGCAGAACTGCAGCAGCCCTACTCCTAAGCAAGGACTGTCTTCTCACGGGAATCCACTATTCCTCAACCCATAAGGGCTCCTCTGGACCAATGAAACCTGACCTGAGAAAACGATCTACCAGACGTCGCCGGCCCACCTCAGCTAACTGCGAAAGCTGGCCTCAGGTTTTTGTAGGCGGGCCATTCTGAGTGCTGTAATAGAGTGAGCCCCTTTACTTACTTGAGCTGGAGTTCTTCTCTTTATACTTTCTAACACTGCCTAGTAAATCTGCCTGTGTCTCACACTGATGCATCCTGAAATCCTTTTCATGATGTAAGTCAAGAATCTCCTTGGCAGACCAAGTTACACTCTTCATCCCCGCCCCCCCCCCCCCCCCCGTGAGGGATCTCCCCAAACCCCACCCAGTGACACTCTAGCTGAAACCCACTCTGAGCAGTGTCCACAGCCTCACTCTGGGCTGCGGTCCAACCTTTCAACATGGAAGATAAACTTGGGTGATGTGGTGTGAATATATCCTGCCCCAAAATTTCACTGGGATTAAGAAGTTGGACACCTAATCCCTAAATTTATACATTAGTGGTATTTTGAGGGGTGGAGCCTTGGGGAAGTAATTAGAATTAGATGAAGTCAAAAATGTGGGTCTCCAGGATTCTATTCCTGTAATGGCTTTGTAGGAAGAAGAAGAGACTCCTGCAGTAGTATGCTTGCTTTGTGTCACCATGTGATGCCTCTACCATGTTATGATGGAGGAAGAAGACCCTCACAAGGTGCTGAGCAAAAACACACAGCACAATCTTGGACTTTCCAGACTCCAGAATTACAAGCTAAAGAAACTTCTATATTTTAAAATAAATTGTTCCGTATGTGGAAGTCATTTACAACAGAAACGGTCTGAGATAATCGGCAAGCCACAGGAATTGACTCCAACAGCTAAGAGGTTGAATTCTCAGTAGGCAAGGGGAACAATGGCCAGAGAAAGGCAGCCAGTGGGCCTCAGAGGTGTAGGGGGCTGGAGAGAAAGGCAGGAAGGGACCTTTCTGGAGAGAAGGAAGAGGGAGGATGAGGAAGCCAGAAACAGAAGCAGGGAGAAATGAAAGTGGCAGAGGGAAGAGAAGAGAGTCAATTGAGAAACATTAACTCAAAGACGTTTCTTTCAAGAGCCGGGAAGCCAAACCCACACCAACTTGCCTCCAGCACTTACTTTCTAAAATTAACAGCAACGTCTCAATGACTGTAGTCTAGATTCTTTGGGCAGTTTTAAAGGAATCTGCATTTTTTTAAACATCTGGTGGGAATTTTTGCAGCTGCTAACTGCCTGTCTCTCACAGCACCCCAGGGCCCCCAACCCTCCTGGTGCCTCCCAGTCCCTGGGCACAGTACTTGGTTCCATATGCAAATGAGGTTGTCTTTCAAATCTTTTTAGAGCATTAATGGTTGTTTTGTTTCATTGACTGTTCTTGGTTTTCCTGAAGTGTTGATGAGCCACAGCTGGGTGAGCTCTGCAAATCCTCTAGCTTCTCCTGTGGTCTGGGATGTCCCAGTGAAGCCACGGACAACCAGAAGTGACCATTGGAAGCAGGGTCACTAAACAGAAAAATAAAGGGTAAACTCCTAGCTATGCATTCTGCATGAACATTTAAAAGTATATCTATTTCATTCAGCCGTCTAAATTCCAGTCATGTGTTCTATTCAATACTTCTATCCCTTGGGGATGATCTTGTGTTTCAAGTATTCACTTACTTCTAAAGTGCTCTTTTTATACCTTTGGTGAAAATGTGGCTTTAACAATGTGGGCAGGATTAAATGACTAAAATGAGGTTTCAGAGGGACTCCCAGTAATTCTCCAGTCCCAAGGGGTTGGACATCTAATCTTTGAAAAGTTTCTGCTCAAGACTGGAAAGGACTTCCTCCTTCAATGCACCATTTGATAAGTTCAGAAATACTTATAAATTGGGAATGCAGGGAGATTCTGGCAATCTAGTCACATCCAATGAACTATAGAATGCCATGCTGTAAACCTCAGTCCTGAATCCTGCATTCATGTATCTTAGCACATGGACCTCCACTGGGGGACAGGCTCCAAAGGCAAACCCCTGGGGAACATTGTAAGCCAAAAAAGAGCCTCCAGGTGCTTGGGAGAAAAAATAAACACAGTCTGGTAGCAGAGCAAAGAAACCCAAGTTTTGGGGGCACAGGGATAGGAGGCTACACACAGAGAAGAAAGTGAAAATTTGCAAAGTCTAAAAATGTGAGAGTCCAAGAACTCCGGGCTGCAGGGCTATGGGACTGAAAACAGTATCAGCACAAAAAAGAGCTACTCTGGTCAAGTTGGCTCTCTGGAAAGGTGGATTCCTTTGATCACAGGTACATAAGAGGTGCCTCAGAGTGGGATGAGAGATAAACCAAGGACAAAAAGATTGGCTGAAGGTTGGCATGCTCTTTACTACTCTTAAACTCATAAAACTGGGATTCAGACTTACAGCCCAAGTCAATCAGGAGATTAGAACAACATGCCTCACTGGGAAACTGAACTGTCCATTGTGAAAGACCCACAAAGACTGACACTGAGGTATTGCTAGAGACATGACAATATTCTGGGAGAATAACCTTGGGACCAGGTCTACTAGCCAGGCAATGCTGTTATACACAAGTAGAAAAAGACAGGAAAACTAGAATGTATGAATTAATCTTGGACTGTCAACATTGAATAATAGGAGTTCTAAAAAGAGAGAATAGAGAACATAGAGTTAAAGGTGTTAATAAAAGACAAACAAAATTTCCACATCTAAAAGTACTCATATCCAGGTTGAAAGGGCAATATGAGTTTCAAAAACTAAGAATGAAAAAGAAACAGCAAGGCAAGTTGTGGTGAGATTTTTAGAAAAGCTAGCACAAGAAGATATATCCTAAATATTCAGGGAGGAAAAGATGTTATAGAGAGAAGATTTAGATTCAGAATACCATTAAACTTCTGAATAGGTATGATGGGCTCTGGAAAACAATGAAAAAAGATTTTTGAAACTATGAAGGAAATAACATGGAAACTAAAATTTTATACCCAGCCAACTTGATAATCAAGTATGAAGGTAAATAAAAGTTATTTTCAGACACTTATGAATTCTACTTGTTGATATGCTTCACAAAAACAAGGAAACAAAAGTTTAAAAGATGATATGAAATCAAGACATATGCAATATAGGAAAAGTTGAAGGGATATCTAGAGCTTTTAAGAGAAATCCTAAAATGAATACAGAAAACCTATAGAATCATAATCTGAAATCCTTCTGGAGGCCAAATCAGAAATGGTCCAGGACTAATGCATCTAAGATTAAAAAGAAAATTCCACATACTGATATTCAAAGGAGTTGTAGGCTGTGACAGGAACAATGAAATAATAGTAAGTCACAGAAAGTTAAGCAAATGAAAACAGGTGGCAATTATTAATTCTATAAAAATAAAAACTCTGTATGAGAAGGAAAATCAGTTATGGCCAGATATGTGGTTCAGATGCAATTGGTTTTTTTCATGCTCAAAATAATACAGCTAGTGATTATTGATTTGACCAAACATTGTGATATCAGTATGTATATTGGAAGGCTGAGAAGGCAGATGAAACATAGGTAAGTCTTAGGATAACTAATGTGATATGAAAACATGCAAAGTTGAGAAATCAGGAAATAACAACATAAACATGTTATCTACATATATAGAGGTAAATGGCATAAAAAATATCAGAAAAGATTTGGAAGTAGTCTTAGCCCATTTTTCACTACTATAACAAAATACTACAGTCTGCATAATTTGAAAGAAAAGAAATTTATTTTTCAGTGTTCTGGAGGCTGAAAGTCCAATGCCAAGGTGCCCACGCCCAGTCAGGGCCTTCTTGTAATGTAACACAGCGGATGCTATCACATGGCCAGAGGGTGAGAGCACAGGAGAGTGGGAGCCAAAGAAAGCTGAACCTGCTTTCATAATATCCCACTCCAAGGGAAACTAACCCACTCCTGTGGGAGCAACCTGAATCCATGATGAGCATGGACCACAACTTTATGACCTGTGAAAGGCTCTATCTCTTAATACTATGAAAATGACTATATGTTTTCAGGGAACATTCAAACTATATCTCAGTAGGGAGGGAATTAAAAGTATCAGTAAGCTGTAGGAAACCAGCCAGCTAGGAATGCCTAACTGGAAGCACTGAACAGAGATTAAATAGATTAAAGACACAGGCAATTTTGAGAGAGGGGCCAGGCAACCCTTGGCTTCTAGTGGACGGAGAGCCTGGGAGCATCTGGCTCCTGTTGCTTTTATTTACTTAGACATGAGAGCAGGTAATCAGGGTAGCAGAAGAGCAACCTGCCTACTATCATTTATGGTACATGCCCAGGTGAACAGCCAGCTCTGATCTGGGTTGACTCTTCCCTGGACCTTGCAGTGTGCCTGTGTGCATGCACATTGCTGGAGGAACACAGGGTGCTGTTTCCCTCCTTTGTCTCACAGGGCAGGTCAGACCATTAGACCTCTATCTTCATTGTCCAGTCTCCTACAAGTAGTAGCCTAGGGGACTGCTGTTTTGATAGGAGCCTTTTAACACTGTTAGTCTCTGGGTTCATGTATTTCTTTAATAGAAATATAGATTAAATTTTTTGAAACTCCATTACTATAACAACTTGGCCCACCATCCAAGCTATAAAAAATGGAGTTATACCCAGTGGCATGTGATGGTCTTCCTCTCCCTAAGTAGTTTGCAGAGAAGAAATGCAGCTTGCTGTCAAGCCCCATTTCTGAAAGATGTGACCTCTTTTTCAACCTTGAGGAAATGGAGCCACTAAATACAAGTCAAATCCAGTTATAGTCAAAATCCAAGTGATGTGTAACCAAAATAGTTGTAAGCCCCAGGTAATGGCCTGGTTACCCTGGCATAATTTGTTGTAGCAGCATCTTAGAACACTAAAAAATTTATAGTCATTGCTTTTATTCTGAGATTATGTAACATTTCACTGCCCTTACCAAAGGGCCATTTATTACCCTTTATTGTACTTTTGTTGTTGGTGAGATCTTAAAGCATTTGTTTAATGACTCTTCATGAGGACAAAGGCTGCAGCTTACTGATTCTTTAATCCACTGTATCTAACACTGACATTAGATGTGGAAGGCAAGAAGGAGATGATTGGATAAAAACATGAGAAGAGAATGAATGGATTTTCAATAATAACAATAATAAGGCACCAACCAGGGAAAATGATGCTTACTGACAACTTTAACCAAAGAGAGCCATTGTCACTTTCATAGTGGCAAATGGTGCAATGTCCAGCTCACATCACATGTTTGCTGTGTTCTAGGAACAGAAACATTAGCTCAGTTGACACTCACCATAGCTTTCCAGCTAGATTGTCACATTTCTCATTTTATAAAGAAGTAAGTAAATGGCCCAATAACACAGTCAGTGGGTGATGGAGGAGCCATGGTTACGGTCCAAGCCACCTGACTCCAGTGTCTGTGACCAAGAACTTCATGTCTAAGGCAAGAAGGAGTGAAGCCCAGCAAATTCCCAAGGGGCAGGACCCCAGGCAGCTGACCAGCTGGGAGCATGTAGCAAGTTTGCACTTCTTAAGAAAGCTCAAAGCACAGCAAGATCTTTTTGGCAAAGAAAAACTTGGAAGAAGAAAGCTACCTGGGACTTTCGGGCTGAGAGCTGGTTCTCCACTGTACAGGAGAGACACCTGTGTCCTCCACGATTTTGAGCTAGATATGGACAAAGCCAGTTGCTGGGAAAGTTCCCAGGCACAAATGCATGCAGATGAGAGGGCAGAGCTATCCCAGGTATTCTCTGACCCTCTACAGAGAAACATAGGAAGACTGAACAGGTGAAAATAGAACTGTTCTGTGAGAATTTCTGCAGAGAACTGGAAGGAGCAAAGGGAGCACTAGTGGGAGGAATAGTAGGACCAGTGTTATAGACTGAATATTTGTTTCCACCCACGGGAAACCCATGCCCAGGTGATGGTCTTGGAGGAGGGGTCCTTGGAAAGCATTCAGGCTGTGACAGTAGGGCCTTTAGGAATAGGTCTAAGGCACTGGTAAAGAGACCCCCCAGAAATCCCTCTTCCACACAGTGAAAGATAGAGGTCTGTGCAGGAATGGCCTGCACCAGATGCCGAATCTCCTGGAGCCTGGATCTTGGGCTTCCATTATCTAGAGCCATGAGAGACCCATTTCTGTTATCTCCCAACAACACATTTTCTGTTATGTTGTTACAGCAGCCCACACAGATAGACTCCTGAGAAAGAATAATTCACAAGGAACCATGTAAAACCAGAGTGACAGGACAGAAGCTCCTGCATCCCCCTCCATGCCACCAAAATGCTGTGACCTCCATCCCCTGGGATGAAAGCTGGTGACCACCGATCACAGAGATGCCTGCAGTCCTTCACCTGGCCTCAGGCCAGCTTCTCTCCACATCTTTTCACAGCTCTGACCCAAACTCACACAAATCCCAGGTGAACAGAACCACCCCTGGCTGTCTGCCAACTTCAGGTGGATGGCGAGCTCAGGTGAGGCTAGATAAACATCCCATGGACTAGAGAGAAGGAACTGTGTTTGCCATTCCAGCCCACTGAGTTTCCAAGTGGCTTGTTATGTAGCTACATACAAAATGGTAACCAAGGAGTTACAGGACAACTCAGCTCCTCCACTGCCTGTCTTTGGGGAAGAGACCTGGAAGGACAAGAAAGTGGGCTATCTAGTAGTTACCAGAGGCTATCAAATACATAGGACAAAAAAATATTCCACTAGCTAATGAGCATCTACTGTATACAGAGCAACTGTGTAAAGCAGGGGCGAGGCTGGTGGCCCCTGCTCGGGGCCTATCCACTAAATAGCCTTCCTGCCTTCTTTTATTCCCTCCTTTCTCTTTATTTTCTTTTTTCCTTTTTTGCTCTTTTCCTCCTTTACTTACTTCTTTTTTTAACTAATAGACTTTTCTATGGGAGAGGGAGCAACATCTCTGGTTTTAAAAAAACAAACAAAAGGATTTCCTAACCTGAATTGATGCAACTTGGTTCAATGAGATGTGAATGGACAGGGCTTCTGAGAAACCCTTTTCAGAGGGAAACTGACCACTGGGCACACCTTCACTCTTTGCTCTGGTCATGGCCAGTTCTTTGCAAGGCACTGGAAGGACTGGGTGCTACTGCCATTATCTTTTCATCCTGAGCGGAAGCAAAGAGGACTGCATAGACCTCTACAGGCTGACATTATTTCCATGGCTGACCTAAAACTATCAAATGCCCAGCATGCTGCAAGGGAGTGGGGGGAGAAGCTAGATTATTTGCATCATGTTTTATTTGGCATTTTTAATCTATCCTATTCCCAATTAATACTGAGGATTATTGTCTTATTTTGATGAGAAAACAAAGGTTAGAATGTTCAAGAGGTTGTCCTGGGTCACCAGTGTAGCAGATCACTCTGTTAATGGGTCTCCAAATGTCCCACCTCCTAGTAGTCACACTATTCTATAATCCACTTTTTCTTTCCTATATGAACTCCAGCAACATCCATGTGACTTGCCATTGGGACTTTAGCTAATGTGAGGCAAATAAAGGCTTTATAAATGTTTGTGTGTTGTGACTTCCCTTTGGGAAACAGCCCCTCCTGCTACCATGTGGAAGAATCTTACTTTCCTGTTTGTTTCTTTCATGAGAGACCAGGGAGGAAAAGCACCACATGGGCAAAGATGTTCATGGTCCAAGTCATTCCAGGCCTTCTTGCTGAAACCCCAGGCTAATAAGTGAGGACATCTGGAACCACACAAGTGACCTCTTGCCAAGATCCAGAGAAGAGATGCCCAAATGGGATGCATGCAACCTTCAGAGGGTTTGAACAGCTATCTAGGTATTATTTTAAGATACTAAATATTTAGGCAGCTTGCTGCACAACATTATAGTAATGTTATACCTAGTCAACCAGCAAAAAAGTAAACTTTGAATTTAGAGATGTTTGACACCAAAAGCCACATTTCAACCATTGTATCCCACCATCATCATCTGGTTTACACACACACAGACACACACACACACACACACACACACACACACACACACACACACACTTCTAGGCTTAGAGAAAGACTTGTCCTGCTCAGATGGTGTAAATTCAGATTCCCACATAGGTTACATTTCTCTCTTCTCTGGGGACCTGGAGGGGTTAGGACTGCATATTTACAGAGTCCTTGTTGAAAAACTGAAGATCATTCGATGCTTCCTGGGGCTTCAGACGTTCTCTTGCTTGAATCGCCATTCTCTTGAGTCCCACAATCTTCAATGCTGGTGCAGGATTAAGCCAGACTGGAATTCCAGAGGCAGAGCAGTTTGCAGCTATTCACAAGAATGTTTCATTCACCCTAATAATAAAACATGGGTTTCTCTCTCCACTCTGAGCCCCAGCTGCAGGTTAAGTGGGAGCATTTATCATTCAAGTTGTGTCCTCAAAATGTTTTATAATTCTGGTACTGTGGTTTGAGTGTGTCCCACAAGTTCGTACATTGGAAATGTAACTTTACTGCAGAAGAGTTGAGAGGTTGGACTTTAAAGGGTGATTAGATCATGATTCCAAAAGTCATTATCATATGAGTAGTTTTGTTATAAAAGCAAACTTAATGCTCGCTTGCCTTCTCATTGCTCTCTGCTTCTGTCTCTGTCTCTCTGTTGCCCCCTTGTCCTTCCACCTTCTACCATAGGAAGACAAAGCAAGAAAGCCATCAGATATAGAACCCTTAACCTTGGGCTTCCTAGAAAGAAATAACAATTTTTGGTTATAAATTACTGAGTCTTGGGTACTCTGTTACAGTATCACAAAGAAGACTGAGATACCTGGACCAGCACTCCATATACCAAACTAGGCTTCTCATTCTGATCTCTAGCATCCAGCACTCCCTCAAAATTACCTCCAGGTTGTATGTTGAATTGAATATCCTCTTCAAAAGGATCCCTCTTCTACTGGGTTCTGGGGTTCAGTAGACTCTTCCCAGGTCCTTGGTGTCCTGAACAAAGAAATGGATAAAGCACACAAAAAAGGTAGTGAGGTTATACATTTATTAAAGATAGGAAAAGAAGTACTCTCCATACAGTGAGCGTAGGTCACTGAGGGAGTTCACAGTGGTCACAAGGTTAATGACAGAGATTTTTTTTTTTGTATCAGGAATCAAACTCAGGACATTGCACTTGCCAGACAGGAGCTTAAGCCACTATCTCTCTGTCCCACAGAGGTCTTTTCATTTCTCTCATTCTTTAGGGTAACATCAGATCTAGGTTGTCCTATCAAAAACCAGCTTGATTTGGCAGCTAGAAACTGAAGATAACACTTTCTTCTTGGTTCTTGGTTCCAGGCTTGGGAACTTGTTCTGCGCATGTGTCCTGGATCCCTGTCATGCCCACTGCTCTGCCCATTGGCCACACCCTAATCTCCTGCTTGATTTCTGAAGACATCCTTACTTGGAACTTGCATGTCCTACAATACTAGCAGATTTATTCAGGGGCACAGGCCACTCTGAGCCCCAACGGATTTGTGAAAAGTTCCACCCATGAGGGGGGTGGCACCAACTCCACTCAGGCACCTCAGTCCAGCCCTGTGGAATCTTTCATCTTCCAGCAGAAGAGACCAACATCCATACACAGCCTCAAAATAACATTCCGGTTGGAATCCCTGACAACGTCACTAATATCACATTCAACTATTTAAAGAAAGGTTTAAGCCCAGCCTCATTTGAAGGAAGGCAGAAATAGACTCCACTCCTTGAGCTTCAAAGAACTTATGGTCAATTTAACCTCCAAACCTATTCTTAGAGTTAGTTTTTGCTACTAACTATTATTATGCTGAAGAGTAGTCTGGCCTTTTTAGGAGAAATGCTGAGCCATTCACTTAGTAAAACCCAACAGGAGGTACTGAGGACCCAGTGTACATAGTTTATGGACACTGCAAAAAAAATCACAGGGCGGAGTGGCTCTGAGATAAACCAGGGCTGAAAGGAAGGCCCTCAAGAGCCTCCTGAACACTCGTTCAGAGGAGAGAGACAGAAGAGAGAGAAGGGGGTGCTGGAGGAGTGGGCTTTGGCAGGTGTGGCAGACGTTTGACATGAATCATGTCATTCACCATAAGCTGCTATCATCCTAAGTCAAGTGCTCAGATTGTGCTATCTGCCAGGCATTGTGCTAATCTCTTCACACAGGGCTACTCAGTTAATATTAGCAACAACTCTCAGATATTATCCAATTGCACAGATCAAAGGAACTGATGGCCAAGAGAGGTCAAGTAACTATCCCAAAGTCACACAGCTTCCAGCCCATAGAATCAAGTTTGATCATGTTACAGAAAAGAGAGTTAACACTCTCCAAGAAGCAGTAACTTGCTAAAAGATCAAACCAAGATTCATACCTAAATTTGTCTAAATCCTCAAGTTGAGCTCTTGCCTTGAATTCAATGGGAATTCAACGGTTGCCTGAGTGAAGGATTGGCATCAAGAGAAAGGTTATTCTAGACTCTTCCAGAAAGAGACTGGCTGCCATAGAAAAGGCAGACAAGGGCTCTCAGGCCTTCTTAATGAAGCAAAACTAACATGAAAGGAACTATGGGTGCTTGTTTAAAAAACAGCCAAGAATAGATTGTGAGACCTGCATTCTTAATAAACACAAGCAAAACAAAGAAGGTGCATTTTCTTCCCATTTGGATGTTTAATTTTTTGCCAATAGCATGGATTCCTCCCTCTTACAGGTGGACATCTTTACAGGCTGCTGTGTGTGAACACAGGAGTGGTTTCACTGGGAGATGCTTTGCAATCTGATTCTCCTGTCACCCTTAAATTTCCTGCTGGAAAGTCTGGTCTTCTGTTGCCAGGAACAGAGGAAAGAGGCAAGTCTAAAGACCCTCTACTTAAAGCTGCCCCAACTGGTAGGCAGCGAGGGGACTTCCTCACTATCCTGAGTCTTTCTTGAGGCTTCATCTGTGGGTTTGGGAAGAGAGGAAGGAGAGAGGAATCCTGCTGGACAGCCATGGCTCTGGAAGTTGCCATCAGGAAGGCAGTTTGAACCCTAATCACCCTGCTTCTGGCTGAGTAGAAATAGAAGAGAAGCTGGAACAGGATCCTTCTTCCCTGTACTTGAGGGGGCTTCCTAACAGTCTGCCTGTTACAAATGTTCTAGAAAATTCTACCTGAGCCTGAGGGACAAAATTAAGGAATACAAAATAACAGCAGAGATGAAGAGTCCAAGTGGAATTTCATGGGTGCCCATAGTGTGAGGCTAGACTCCCTGGGAAGAGAACTGGGACTTCCCTTCTTCAACCGGGCTCCATGTGACACACACCAAAGAGGTTGAAAGCTTCAGTCAGTAATTCCTTCCCATAAACCATTTTTTATTTTTTATTTGTTTAGTGCGCTTGGGTGCTGGTGAGGATCGCAGGAGAGACTATTGATGGATGTTTGTGAGGAGCCATCAAGGTTGGGTTGGGTTATAAACACTCAGAAGCATAGAGGGTTCTTCATAACAATAGCAGGTGCTGGGTTGCTAGGCCCAGCTTCCATTGGCAACTTCCCATAAACTCTTTCCCTGTTGGCTTGCATGACTCCCAATAGAGAGGAGCTACTCGTGGAGTGTAGTGGACAGGTCCACATCCTTCCCCCTTCCTCCCTTCTCAGCCCTCCCTTGAATGGACATTTCTTTTCTCTGTGTCTACTCCCTGTCTCCATACATCCTTCTTTTTTGTAACCTCCATGCAGAAGAGAAAAATTATCAAAAAACAAGAAGTTCCTCCTCATCTCTGCAGCTACCTCTTTCCTGTTGCCCTGGCCTCCCCAGGATTACACCCTGCCTTCACTGTACTGGTGGGCTGTGGGCTACACTGCCCTCTGCCCACCTTCCCGCTGAGAGCAGACAACACAGTGTCTGGAATTGCAGGCCCAAAAGAGTAAGAACAGGTCACAACATGCTGCATAGCCACCCACTCTTGGTTTTGGGGCTCTGTGATTCATTTTTCTCATACCCAGGGAACCGTCCTTCAAAAATTCCCTCAGACTTCTGTAGTAGATTGGAGTTTGGGTAACTCAAGGGTTCATTGGGACCTCAAAGACCCCCAACACTCAGCCCAGGAGATGCAGTGGTTTTCAAGTCAAACTTAGAGGGTCTCTTGGGAGAAAGGGGTTCCAGTAGACACTGAGCTGATCATTTTAATTACACCAGAATTGTTTTAACCCTACCCACCCTGAAAAGTCTTAGGGTAACCAAAGTATAATCCAGAGGTAATATTGGCCTGATGTATGTAATGCCCCAGACACCTCTGACATACTTGGTCATCAGAACCCAAAGTGCTGGGGGCCTGGCCTTAGCTCAGTTGTTTAAGTGGCTGCTTCCACAAAGCTGTCAGCCTCAGGTTGCTGTAGTTCGATCCCCACAACACTCCAGTCAGCCAAACCACCCCTTAGGGCATTTAGAGAAAAAAAAAAAAAAAAAAACTTATGGGCTGGTGAGATGGCTCAGTGGTCTAAAGCACCTACTTGACAGAACAAGCTAAGCTAAGCAAAACACAGGGACCACAGTTCAATCCCCCAGCACCACATGCCAGCCAGCCCCGCCCCCTGGTGGGCTTAGCTGCCCCCCCACACATAAATAAATAAATAAAATTAAATAAAATTAAATTAAAAAAAGAAACCAAAGTGCTATTGCAATTGTGATTTCCAAGTAGCTAGAAGTGACTCACTTCACTAGAATTAAAAAATACTGTGAACGCCCATCTTGTTCTGATTTTTATACGAGCCCAGCATTTTCCCAGTTGCACTGGAGTTCTGGGCACATCAGGAGTTTGAAGAAAGCATTTGTTGATTGAAGAAATGACCTCATTCTCTCAGGAGGCTGCCACCACCCTGCAGCCCACAGGAAAGGGACCCGGCAGCTCCCACAGAGAGGAAGTTATCCAGTGGTTATTTTACCTCTTATTTTCCCTGTGTCCTCACAGTGGCTATGGCTGTGTTCACTGCTCCTATTCTACTGAGAAAAATATCCATCACTTCCCTCCCAGAAAATCAAACACTGCTTCATGTTGGAAGGACAGCGTGATCTAAAAGCCCCCTGAGCAGAGCCAGGCAGAGTGATTCATACTCTGTGTTCAGAGACAAGACTGACATATGCCGTGCACATGTGCCCAGGGTCAGCCATGCAGCCACGCTGGATCCGGAGAGAGGCCCACTCAGAGGAGCATTCCTTATATTTACCCTTTGTCAAACCCAGAAACTCACATCAGCTCTCCCTCATAAATAGCACAGCCAGCAGGCTTGGCATTTCAGAAGCACAAGATGCTCTGTTGAAGTTAGACCAGAGAAGGGGGACTGGGATTACAGAAACAGAATTGCACTCATTACCTAAGAAGAAAAGAGTCCAGCTTCTAAAAATACAGTAGCATCTTTTTCTAGCTAGCCCTCTGTGTTTGTGTACTTCTTATTTTTTCTAAATTTATTTATATTTTAAGCTTTGCCTTTTAAAACATGTTCTGCAGCCCTTGCTACAACAGAATGTTTGTAAGTGTCATTAGAGATAGCTCCTGGGCCCTGGTGCAGCCAGTGCCGAACTGAAGCATGTCGCCTTAGAGATGCAGATAGAGGCGATGGGGTAGAGGGCTGGGCTGGGTTTCTGTTGTATTTTGAAAGGCAGTCAGAGAGGTCCCAGCCCTCAGAGAAAGCCTTGAGATAAGATGGTCCTTACAAGGAATTGGCTGGGAGCATATAATGACACTTTAAAGCAACATTATTGTTCCAAAACAAAGGACAAATGACAAGAAAAAGCATTCCAGCAGCTTCCTTGGGCAATGCTAACTAGGACTCCACCTCCCCCTTGGACTTTTAGTTGGGGAGGCTGCGGCTCACCATATGAGCTTTCTGCCTGAGGCTGGGAGCAAGTGTGAGCTGTTAGTGCTGGATGCTTTCCCCTGACTGGTCAGAAGGGAGTCGATGCAGGCAGGTAGGTGCTAGCTGTCACCCACGGCTTTATGGATACAGGTGACCATTGTGTGTCAGCTGCAAGGGAACAGCATTGGAGTCTCACCCCAGTGAATGTCACAGGGATGTTTCTCTTCCTCAGTCACTCACAGCTTAACTGCAACAGTTCTGTCTTCTGTTTGCAGAAGCCTTCACCCTAAATTTCCTCCAAACAAACCTCTACTGTTTGGAGACCAAGTCTAGTCTCAGATCCTCACAGCAGCTCCCAGAGACCCCACCCAGTACACATGCACAGCCTAATCCCTAGAACCTGTGAATGAAACCTTGCTTGGATAATGAAAGGGTCTTTGCCGAGGTAATTAAATTAAGGAGCTTGAGGTAAGGAGATTATTCTGCATTATCTGGGTGGCCCCAAATGCTGTCACATATGTCCTTATAAGACCCTTACACAGGAAGAGAATTTGACACAGGAAGTGAGGATGGAGGCAGAAATTGGAGTGATGCAGCCACAAGCCAAGGAAAGCCAGCAGCCACCAGTAGCTGGCAGAGACAAGGACCAGATTCCCCTCAGTGGTCCACAGTGGGAACAGCTCTGTCAAAACCTTGATGTCAGACTTCTGGCCTCTAGACCACAAGAGAATAAATTCCTGTTGTTTAAGTCACCCAGTTTGTGATAGCAGCTACAACAAGCTAATATAGCCCCCATCCTGTCTGAGAGCCTATTAAATTTGCCTGATAGCTAAATTGCAGCACCTCAAAATCTCTTTGGGGCATTACACTTAATCCATACTTAAACCACAGCAGAACTGTCCTAGGTGGAAGCAATAAATGAAATGGTCACTCTTGAGGAAGACTTGTGTCATTAGAAAGACCTTTGGGACAGCTGACAGAAGATGTTGAGGATGTGGAATAAGAGGAAGAAAATCTGATCAGGGAAACTTAATGAGCTTGGATATGATAAGACTGGCAAAGGAGACCAAGCTGGACTGGCCAGAGAAAAAGGAAGATGAGCAGAACTATGTCTCCAAATAGCTGAAAATGTTACAGGAGACACCCTGTCCGCTCATTTTCCTGGAGGGTTGTCCCTTGGGAAATGTTCCCTGACCTATTCAGTAAAAGGCCAGACAAATGTGGTTTGGTTTTCCAGCCCATGTGGCCGCCATCTCTACTCCCGGCTGCACCATAGTAAGGTGAATGCAGCTTCAGGCAATGCACAGTGAATGTATGCGGCTGAATTCAATGAAACTTAATTTATGAAAGCCGGCAATGGGTCAGATCTTGCCTAGGGGAGTAGTTTGCTTTTTCATTTTGCAGTAATGCTCCTGGCCTCTGCCTGCCATCTTCCTCCACAGGTGGACATTGGGACTGATAAACAGGCATTCTCTGTTGGAGGACCCAGGTCATCCTCCATCTGGGTGGACTCTGGAGCACAGGGAGCACCCCCATACTGGAGGTCACAGAAGCAGGGTGAAAGTACTGCACAACTCAGCCCAGCTCTGGGGTGAGATATCAGCAGGTCTGTCGAGCTCAGAGAATGACATAGCTGTGATCTGCAAGTTTCATCAGAAACAAAGCAAGACCGTGATGCTGGCTGCATGACACTTAGATTTGATCTTAATTACCCCAATCTTAGAGAAGGAAGTTCCAGGATACTGGTCAACCCAGCAGTAAGTGATCTGATTCTCAGTTCAGCAGCATTTTGGGTTGGATCTCTCTGATCTGCTGCCCTTTTTAGCAACGTCACATGTCGCACATCTACTTTGGAAGCGTGGTAGCACCTAGTCTCTCTCTTTGTAATGAAAAGACACGTTGGTACACAGTATTGTAAGGCATCTCGGTGTAAGGGCAGTTAGGATCTGGGATGAGCTGCACTTGGAGACGTGACTTCAGAGGCTTTAAGGATTCTACAGAATAGAGATAGAGGGCTAAGTTCACTGTCGCTGCTGCCCAACTTTCAGAAACTCAGCCTTATTCACACACCAGCACTGGATGTGTACAAATCATCCTCACTCCACAGAGCCTTTGTTGTCATTAGTAGTAGCAGAAAACACAGGATCCTGAAGAGACCCGGAGCACAGGCCCGGTGAGTGAGTGAGCCGACCCAGGGCCTTCCGGATCCTGAACAGACCCAGAGCACAGGCCCGGTGAGTGAGTGAGCCGACCCAGGGCCACAGGATCCTGAATAGACCCAGAGCACAGGCCCGGCGAGTGAGTGAGACGACCCAGGCCGCAGGATCCTGAAGAGACCCGGAGCACAGGCCCGGCGAGTGAGTGAGCCGACCCAGGGCCACAGGATCCTGAACAGACCCAGAGCACAGGCCCGGTGAGTGAGTGAGACGACCCAGGCCGCAGGATCCTGAAGAGACCCGGAGCACAGGCCCGGCGAGTGAGTGAGACGACCCGGGCCGCAGGATCCTGAACAGACCCAGAGCACAGGCCCGGTGAGTGAGTGAGACGACCCAGGGCCCGCTAGATCCTCATTCGACCCAGGCTGCAGGCCCAGCAGGGAACCCTTCAGCAGAACTGGAAGCTGGAAATCACACGCCAGATATCTCTAAAATAATAGCATTGACAGTAAAGAATCAACT
>NW_004524801.1:2104947-2120549 GCF_000260255.1 Octodon degus | reverse complement strand
TGCACATGAGATCATACCATCCGTGCTGTCTTGGAACCTACTTTTGGCATTTGAAATATAGTATCTTTCCACGTTCCAGAGAAGCACATAATGGTGATTTTTATTAATGACACAATTCATTTACCTAGCCCTCAGTTATTGGCCATTAAGCTTGTTCCCAAGTTTTCCCAGTAAAAACAATGCTGCCATGAACATCTTTGTGGCTGGCCATGGGAACACATTCTTAATCATTTTCTTAAGCTAAGTTCCAAGAAGACAAGCATGACTGTAGAAGACAGCTTTCAGAGACACACATTCCACATCCTTCGAAGGGAAGCTTGACATGAAGTAATGTTATCCATATGAGAAGAGTGGGTTTGGATCTGTGCTTAGATGTTCAGTCCAGCAACGCCTCAGACAGCTGCCAGAGTTCGCAGGAGAACCCCCTACATCTGTGGAGATCACAAAGGCCAGCAGCCTCGGCCTATGCCTACTTCCCATCACCCCCGGGAGGATGGGTCTTGTGAGTACACAGGGGCAACCCTGACAAAAGGAAAAATGGGGAAACAAGCTGAATCCCAGTTTCTGGGAACAAAGTGAGCAAAGAATCCCCAAACTATTGGCTCTCCCCTGCATGGTGAAAAGTGAAGAACTTATTGAGTTTTCTTCCCCTCTCCCTGAGTATTTTAAGCTCAATAATTAAAGCTTGGTGGGGTACCCAGAGAGGGTGGAAATGGCTTCTTTGGGTGTCCTCTGAGCTCTTCAGAATTACCAGGAGTAGGAACCAAAGGAGACAGCCAGAAACATGGTTCTGAGTCTCAAGAGGAGGGAGGAGGACCCTGGGGTTTCCTTTCAGTCTTGTCCACACTTAGCACTTAAGGCAGCGCTAGACTCAGGGTAGAAGCCAGACTAGAGGGAAGAATGTGTCTTTTCTTTAGTTTCCTTGTTTTTTCAGACCCATTAGGTGGTAGCAGGTGGGCTACAACCCCCGCAGCAAAGTAGAAGGCTCTCTGAAAGAAGGCCAGCTACTCTGCCAAGACCCCATGACATTTAAGATGCCCCTGCCATAGTTCTCAGCCCCACTGTGCAATGGGATCACAAAAGTCAGGTTCAGGACAGGCGTTTAGACTCCAAAGACTCTGACTGCATGGGTCAGAACTTCATCCTTGGTAGGGTTTTTAAAGGACTGAGAAACACTGTATAATCTGCAGGAGCATAATGCAAAGTGAAGACTGGGGACTTTGGAATTGACTGATCCATAAGCAGGCTGCAGAGTAAGAGTGAAAATGGATAGTACCATGCACCTCCAGACTTCCACATAGCAGGCACTCAGTTAACATGGCTCACAGCACAGCTGGAAGAGAGTAACACACAGGCAGTGGAAGAGCGGGCGGTAGGAAAGACAGTCACTGTTGTTTGCCAGGATTGAACTGAGAGTCTTGACATCAAATAAGAACCAGAATTACCACTGTCTTTCAAAATTGCTGAGGAATGGGTTCCAGAACCACAGGTACCAAAACTCATACTTGAGTCACTTATATAAAATGGTGTGTTATGTGCATACCCTCCCCTATACTTTATTTTTATTATTATTATTTTTTCATTTTATGTATGTGGTACAGGATCTCACTACACAGCTCAGATTCATAGTGAGCCTCCTGTTTTCAGCCTCCCAAGCCCTGGGATTATAGGTTTGTGCCATCACACAGGGGGAGGGGGTGGGGCTGGCGCAGCATGCAGGACCCAGGATCAAACTTTGGTCCCTGTGCTTGCCAAAGCAGGCACTTAGTCCACTGAGCTATCTTGCTGGCCCTCTCCCTTATACTTCCAATCAACTCTAAATTACGTGTAACACCAAGTTGTAAATACCATGTGAATCGTTGTACTGCAGTGACTAGGGGAAAGGGCTGTAGCATTCAGTGCATACGGATTTTTTCCCAATGTTTTCCAGCCAAGGCTGGTTGAACCCATGGATATGGAGCCCTCCAGCATAAAAAACCAGTTCTATTTTTTCTGCAGTGGATGAAAGGTAAGGGACTGGTTTTAAATTTCAGCTCTGAGGTCCAGCAATTCTGTTTGTCCCACTGTGCTGTGCAAATTATCTGAGGATTGAGTAGCCATTTAGCTTTATCTTTCCTTCCTGGCCTGCTGTTAGACTGGGGCGCTGGGATCTGCTTTGTGTTAAAGATTAGCTCCCTAATGGGAGTGTAATCTGCCCTTCTTATGACTTGTTGGTGGGGGCCAACTGGTTTCCCACAGTGAAAACCTGAACCCTACCTCCTCACCAGTCCGTGTTGAAGCAGTGATCAGCCAAAGGGCAGAGCCAAGGGTTCTGAGGGGCTTAACACTTCCAGTCTAAAGCAAACAGATGTCTCCGCCTACAGGGTGAGGACGGTCACTCTCTGTAACTTACCCAGGGGCTGATCCAACTGCAAACAGAGCTCCGAGTTAGCCTGGAATCATGAAGTTGAGGGGACATGAAAGAGCCCATGGTAATTCCAATCTCAATGCTCCCTAAAATACTTTATACTTCAAGATTCTCAGCTCTTGACTTATTAAGTGATCTTCACTTGGCTCTGGAACATTTGGGCTGGAAGTTTCTTTGTCCCTTTCCCCAGAAATTAACGATGTGTGGGGAAACTTTTAGATGCACCAAGGGAGCCTCAATTAAACGAGGCCTGCTCTGAGACCTTCCGCCGAACAATCGTCCTTTGAATATGCAGCTCCCTGCCCCACCCCAGCCTGTCTGTTTTGTATGTTTGAGTTCCATGTATTAAAGTTTCTTAAAATAGGACTCTCTGCCGAAGCCCACTCGGGCTCTGAGATAAAGCTGGAGCCTGGCCTGCAGGGAGCTGTGTAAGCCAGCGTGCTGTGGTGATGATGACCACAGCTTCATGCTGGGCCCTAAATCATGGCTAAACCCAGCTCTGAAAGCATCACCGCTCTCTGGCACTTTCAATTTAAAAGCCATGCTATATTTTTGTTTCCAATTATAGAAGGAGAAAAATAAAAGCATCTGGAACTCATTACTGTCCCTTTATTCCACACTGTCACTTTAAGAAAGCAAAATAAGCTGTGTCTAAAATGCACAAGGAGAGGAAGCAATGACTTCAGGGCTAATCCTCATACCCCGGACCCCACTCCCTTGTGCATCTCGGTGTTCATATTACAAACACATGGAGCTTGGAGTTGATGGCCGAAGCCCTGACAGCTCGTCAGCTCCTGCAGGAAGCTAGCTCAAGAGCATCTGCAAGTCCCCAGGCTGCTAGGGCCAGCGGCGTCCTCTGTCTGACCATTCCTCATGGGCAGCACCTGACCCCACCCCACTGCCACCCAAGCCCAACAAGTTCAGGCTTGCATGAAGGGCAAGGATCCTGGCTTCAGAAACCCAAGAGCCAATGAGTACTATGAAGAAGCAAGCTTGCAGGGAAGGCCAGACCTGTCACCTTTCATGCAACACAGAAGCGGAGTGAGCAAACACTCCACCAGGCCCCAAGACCCAAACCCCAGCTCCTTGGCAAGCCACACAGGCCCCTCCTGGTCTTCTCTCTGTCACTGCCTTGGATTCTTCTCTCCCCCCTCCCTGAGTGTGCTGTCTTCTGCTCGGTGGGAATGCATTTCTGTACATACACCATGACCGATCATGCCTACTCAGCCAGCGTCCCCATTTCCAGGGCCTTTCACAGCCCCTTCTGCATGTTGGATACCCAGGCTTGAAAACAAGCATAAATACTGCCTTGATTCAGAATGTACTCAACACCCTGTGTGTCGAGTGTGATGGCGGTGTTGGGGCTCAGAATTTGCTACCCCATGTGTGGTACTTTGTTGAGCAAACAGCAATAACTGAAAGGTCATTCTCTGACATTCTCCCACCTTTCATTGTGAGAGCTGGCCACAAAGGATGCTGTCACCCGTATGTGACAGACATCTTGCTCTATAGCTAGAGGAAAGGGCTATCCCACAGAGAAGTCAAGAAGAATCTGAACAATGAGGCTGTGCTATGTCCCCCATTTATTATCATTCATCATACCTCTATGTACCTGTCTATTCTTCATCAGACCTAAACATAAAAATGCACTATTTGCCCAAGTCTTTGGTTCTTTTCTGATTGAGCCTATGTTACATGAAACTCCAATAACATAAATTTTTTATGTTCTTCCCTTGTTAATCTGAGGTTAACCTGTGAGATAAAGATGTTACCTTTTCTCTCCTGCAGTAAACAGTAGGTCTACTGCAGAGAAAATTTATAAAATCCTTTCTCTCATTCACTTTGGCAGATTTTTTAGCTAATGCCTATCCTATATCCAGCACCACAAAGAATCATGAGTTTCCTACAGCTGTGATAACAAAATATCACACATAATGAATTTTCATTGTCATGATGGGGAAGGAAGCCAGAGCCTCACGCATGTCAGGCAAGGCCTCTTCCACCTCCAGCTCAACACATATTTATTATCTTACAGTTTTGCAGTCCATCCAGGTCTAATGGGGCTAAAATCAGCAGGACTGTGTGGCTTCCTTCAGGCCCTCGGGTAGATTTGATTCCTCTGTTTTTCCAGCTTCTAGGACCCATGGACCATCCTGGGCTCATGGACCATCCTCCATCATTAAAGCAGCAACAGTGGCTGAATCCTCCAACTGAACAAATCATCACTTTGATGGTCACCCCTGGGGCTCTTGTGATTACACTGAGCCCACCCAGGCAACCTTGCAAACTATTTTAAAGCCAGGTGGTGAGCAACTTGAACTCTATCTGCAGCTTCTACTCCTCTTTACCAGGTGGAGAAAGTCACTTACCTCATGGTGGCCTAGAGGAGAAGGAGAAGAAGAATCACAAAGAGAAGAAGGGGCTGGGGACAGAATATATCTCCAAAGGTATCCCTACTTCTGCCAAGTGGGGGCCACCTACTGATTGCACTTTTAGGGGTGGACTTTTCAGTGGATCAGTCCTCGCAACCAGTCACAAGTCAAAATCCCCACCTGTGAACACATGAAACTTTCAGGTGACATTTTTTATCTAAACCATAAAAACATTCTGGGAGGAGGAGGGCACTATTTTGCCTAATAAAAACTATACAAAGGTGTATGAGTATCTTGGTTACTTTTGTCCTTGTTGAGACAAAATATAACACAGTGTCTTGGTTCAGAAACACTTCTCTCTACAAACAGCAGCCTTAGGCAAAATTTTGCTTCTGTTCAAAAAACTTGCATCAGATCAAAACTACAACCATATCCATCTTCCCCAGAATCATAGGATGAATTAAGTTTGTGAACCAAGGTACTACTGTACGCAATGCCTAAAGTTAATGGAGGAAAGGTTTATTGAGCCCACGGTTTGTAGAGGTTCATAGTTGGCTGATTCCAGTGCAGGGTGGTGTAGCAGAAGCTTATTGAAGAGAAAAAATAGCCCATGGTGTGGCAGGGAAGGCAGAAGGCAGTGAGCAGCAAGCGGCAGCAGCAGCAGCAGCAGCAGCAGCAGCAGCACACTTGCCTCTTCTTTTTTCCTATCCAAGCTATCAGCCCTTTGGGTGGTGCTGAGCACACTTGGGGTGGGCCTTCCCTTATCCATGCCCTTAATCCCAGCATTACAACCCTAATTCAGTCATCTTTAAAACTCCATATCTAGTCTCAGATGCCACCCCCAGCCTGTTTTGCTTGTTCTTTCATCACTCCACTTCCCAACCACTGCATATCACAATGGAAAAATAAATTTCCGGTTACATCATTGACAATGGCTTCAGCACGTGTGAAGCTTGCTTTGCTGGTGATGATGCTCCCTAGGCTATATTCCCCTCTATTGTCAGCTGCCCCCAACACCAGGGTGTGATGGTGGGCATGGGGCAGAAGGATTCCTACATGGGCCATGAGGCCCAGAGCAAGCATGGCATCCTCACCCTGAAGTAACCTATTGAGCATGGTATTGTCACCAACTGGGATGACATGGAGAAGATCTGGCACCACACCTTCTACAACAAGCTGTGTGTGGCCCCCAAAGAGCACCCAGTGCTGCTGATAGAAGTCTCCTTGAACCTGAAGGCTAACAGAGAGAAAATGACTCAGACTGTATTTGAGAACTTCAACACCTGGCCATGTACATGACTATCCTGGCCATGCTGTTCCTGTATTCCTCTAGGCGCACCACTGGTGTTGATGTGGATTCTGACAATGGGGTTACCCACACAGTGCCCATCTATGAGGGCTATGCCCTCCCCCACACCATCCTGCATCTGGACCTGGTTGGCAGGGACCTGACAGACTATCTCATGAAGGTCCTAACAGAGCATGTCTACAGCTTCACCACCACTGCTGAAAGGGAGATTGTGACATTAAAGAGAAGTTGTCGCCCTGGACTTTGAGCAGGAGGTGGCCACAGCTACTTCTTCTTCCTCTTTGGAGAAAAGCTAGGAGCTGCCTGATGGCCAAGTGATTACCATTGGCAAGCAGTGCTTCTGGTGTCTGGAGGCGCTTTTCCAGCCCTCTTTCCCTGGTATGGAATCCTGTCGCATCCATGAAATTGCCTTCAACTCTATCATGAAGTGTGATGTGGACATTCACAAGGACCTATATGCCAGCACAGTGCTGGCTGGTGGCACCTCCATGTACCAGGCATTGCTGACAGGATACAGAAGGAGAGCACAGCCTTGGCACCCAGCACCATGACGATCAAGATCATTGCCCCTCCTGAACACAAGTACTCCATGTAGGTTGGTGGCTCAATCCTGACCTCACTGAAATGGACTGAGTGGGTGCCAGGCACCTACTGTATGAGCTGGTTCTGAATTATAATTTACCCTGGCAAATGTACAAACCTCATGTTAGCCTCATGATACTGGAATAAGCCTTTTTTGTTGTTGTTCATTTGTTTGTTTTTGGCAGAACCATGGATTGAACTCAGGCCCTTGCGCTTGCCAGGCAAGCAGTTATTCTACTGAGCCATCTCCCTGCCCCTTGGAATAAGCCTTTGAAAGAAATTTGTCCTTGAAGCTTGTACCCGTTATTAGCACTGAACTGTAAAACTTGTTGCTGAGTTTGACCTTGTATTCCAGTTAACTGGTTTTTGGTCTGTTTTATACCCTATCCATATCTTTGATCTGTCCCCTTAGTCAATGTGGTTCAGTCACTTGGTGGTTGAGTTGAGCACCCCTGAGGAGAAATCCATGCCTTGGCAATCTGGGTGGCTGCAGCACAGAGCTGTGCAGGGCATCGAGTCGGAGCTAACTGTTCCAGGATTTCTCGGGCTGGCAAGACTTGGTGAACCAGTTGTGACTCTGGTCTTTTTCCTGGTCTAACAGAGTGGACAGTCCGAGCCTTACGGCCCTGTTTCCATCCATCATCATCGCTTTCCTGCCTGAATCCCGGTGGTGGTTTACTTGCCTTCAGTTGAAAATAGTCTACATTTACACCTGTGAATTTATTCATTCTTTTAATTTATGTAAGGTTTTTTTTTTTTTTGCACTCACCTCTTTAAGATGACAAATTTTGGTTTTCTACTGTGAGAACATCAGGCCCCAGCAACATGGTATTGTGTAAGGAGAAATAAGTGCTGCAGTACATGGGAAAAACCAAGAACTCTACATTTCTAAGCACGTGAGGCTTTCAGCAGACATATAGATACAGACTATAACAAGGAAGCACTATCACTTCTTCCCAGGAGACACTTCTGCAAAGCCCTTTGATAAGCATGGGCAAAGTTAATAACTCTTTTTACATTGCCATCATGTTCGTTGCATTGATAAATATCTCTTTGATAGCACTTAAAATGTTTAACATGGTGTTATCAGAGTGAGACATATAATGCTTAATATTTTACTTTTAGTCACTTTGAATTTTAATAATTATGTATTTATTTTAACATGAATTTGAAAAGCATGAGTAGCATATCCAATCTATAACATAACCTCTCCTTTTAAATTTCCTTCTAAATTTTTTATGTATTTCGTACAAGGTCTGTAGGGTCTCACTACACAGATCAGACTCATGTGATCCTCCTGTTTTCAGCCATCTAAATCTTTGAAATGAAACTTAAGTAAAATACAAATTAGCAATACATGCTGTGTAGTCTGACTCAAAAGAAATTTAAAAAAGAAAATTAAAGAATAATCTTGGATAACTATGATGTAGAAACAAACTCTTAGAGGTACTGTTTTCCAGGGAAACTCTGAGTTTGTTAAGGGCAGTAACGTTTCCATCTCCTCATTGCTGTGGCCCTGGGTGCCAGCAAAGTTTGCAGCACAAAGTAGTTTTAACTAAGTGGTTAAATAACTAACCCCTGTGTTTCTCTCACTCTTTGAGAACAGGAACCCTGTTGATTAATTTTTATATCTTTGGAACCTAGCACCTGCAGCACCTCAAGTACATAGCAAATGAACAAATAAAGGAGCCTTGTGCTGTGGGATTAAATTGTGATTCAAATTTATACCTCTTGAATTAATTCCACATTATGGAAATGTGGTTAAAGTAACAGTTGGAGAATCACTACCACTACTATTAAAGTTATTATAATAGAATCTGCTACACTGGGCACTTCGTAGGAAGTAATATATGACGCCACAGATATTGAAGATTAAACATGGCCGAAGCTGGAATTCTTTCTAGCAGATTAAAAAGTGAAAATCACTCTAAAGCATAGGAAGGTGGATGCTGATGTATATATGAGGCTCCCATCTTTTCTCTCCTGGCTTCCAGATTTTAATAAAAGAGTTCTAGTTTGGAAGACATTTCCTGAGTTTTACGGTTTGTTTGTTCACTTATGCACTGATCATTAGGACAGATTCAACGTATGCCATTACTCAGCTATATGTAAAAGACACAATGATGAATAAGGCCACTTGCTACCTTGAGAAGCTTACAGTTCTGTAAGGGAGAAACCCACCTTCAATCTGTTATTATTGTGCAGTTAAAGGACCTACACCAGGACCAGTGATAGGAGGTGGGAGCCTTAAAGTTGTTGGCAGCTTGAGCTCAACCAAGTTAATTGTATGCTAAAATGAAGAACGCCCAAAGCAAAGTCTCTGTAAAAGAATATAACAGAACACAGAACTCCACAACATAAACTAACTTTCAGGATACAATTTTTCAAACTACTCAATGTATGAAGAGTAAGTAGCAAATTTGCATTTTAAAGCAGCTTTTGAAGTATTTTCATTGACTTAAAGAACACATATGCTTGCAATGAATGAAAACAGGGAATCTTAGCAAAGAAATAGAAGCTGTAAAATTAAGCCACATAGAAATTCTGAGCCTAACTGACACAGTACCTGAAGTTCAAATGTCACTGGATGTTCTTATGAGCAGATCCGAAATGATCTGGGAAAGAGTCCACGAACTTGTGGACAGATCCAAAGAAGTTACTCATCTAAAAAGGCAGGGAGAAATAAAGAATTTGGTAGTAACAGGCGCTTAGATGAAACACTGCGACATCAGTGACAGGGAGGGGAAAGCAGTGTGTGTCCAGACTCTCTGACAGCACATGGGAGATACAGATATTCAAGGGTAAGAAAGAAAACCCATCTGAGGTGCTCTTCACAGGCAATGCGACCCCTTCTGTGTGTGCCACACAGCCTCATTGTTGCCCACTCACCTGTCCCCGCCAATGACATCATGAGCAAAGTGGACAGGGTACCAGGCTGAAGACTGTGCATGGGCCCAGCACCCCGGGAGGCCGTCACTGATCGAAGCTGATCCACCCACCATCCCTGCCAAGTGCAGGCAGCCAGATGCAGAGACCAACAATGAGTGGCCCCGTGTCAGCACCTTGGCAATGCAGTCAGCTCACGATGGCATGTTTGTTTTGTTCAGCCACTTCCATTGTGGCAGGAGCAGGGCTTTGGTCTCACTGAGGTAGACACTTCATCAGTATATGCATTTGCCTTTCCTTCCTTCAGTGCTTCTTCTGAAGCCAGCATCTATAGATGCAGAGTGCCTTATTTAGTGCCACAGAATTCCACATGGTATTGCTTGTGGCACAAGAGCTCACCTTTAGCATTTGAAGTGCAACAGTGGATTCATGCCCATGGGATGCTCTGGTCCCTGACTGATACAGTGGTCTGGTATAATGAAGGAACAGCCTTTGAAGGTTCTGCTGCTACAAATGAGGACAGAAGAGAGTGTGCCTGAAACAGTGGAGACCCTCCAGGGCACCTCTGAGTGCTTCCATGTCTTATGATGAAAGTGAAGAGGAAAATCCAACATCCTAGTTCAGGAAGGACTGCCAATGGCACATCCATTGCAGGAATGGTAATTTGGTTGCACCACCAAGCAGGAAAGCAGGACAACCAGAGGTGTCACTAAGAATGACGAGAGGGCTGGGGAGATGGCTTGGAGGTCTAAGCACCTGCCTGGCAAGTGTGAAGACCTGGGTTTGATCCCTGGTACTGCATGCCATGCCAGTCTTTCACTGAGTGGGCCACTGAAACCAGGTATGGTGGTAAACACCTGTAATCCCAGCACTGGGGAGGCTGAGATAGGAGGATCACTATGAGTCCAAGCTGTGTAGGGAGACCCTGTACCAAAATAAATACATAAATAAATAATAGATAAAAATTTAAAAATGTATATTTATGCTATTTTGCATGTACATGTATATTTTCTCCACTACAAAATGGTCCATTTATATCCCCTTTTTTGTTTACTTTTGTCAGAGATGTGTATTCCATTGCCATTCATACATTGTAGGTGCATAAATTCAGAGGACTAATCCAATATAGCTTTCTCTTAATTCAGTGAGAGGAAGGTTTTGAACTAATAATGTTTAGACAAGATATCATGTCTGCATCTTATACTAGTAATAACTACTACAAAGACAATAATATGCAATGTATTAATTATTGTAACTATGCTACTAACCTGTTTTGAAACTATCTCATTGTTACTTCTTTCTCAATAAAATTATTAAAATAAAAAAATTTAAATATAAATAAATAAAAAAGAATGAAGAAAATGTAGGCTGCAGAGTGGAAAAAAAAGTAAGTGACAAATACCAGCCATGACACGTGACTAAAGAATCGAGGACTGCTGTCATTACTAGTATTTTCAAAAAGAGACTCAACTGGAAATGAACCTTGGCCAGATATGACTAAGAAAAGGCGTTGTACATCCTCTACTGGGGAGGCGATTGCATGTCATTGGTTACACAAAGACAGCTGTGCATCATAATAGGTGACAGCTTAATTCCTCTACTGTCCTTATTTGGAAGAAACAGTTATAAGAGGTTGTGTGCAGATGCGAAGTTGATAATGCACGGTGTCATGATTGCTCTGTTGACATCGGGCTGTCCTCAGAAGGTTTTTTTGTGGATGTTTACCAATCATAATGTAGAATCAGAAGGAAGATTAATAATTATATTAAAAGATACCTTGCTAGTCAGAGGCAAAGCTAGGGTCAGAAAGTAGGAGACGACTCAGAAGGCTTCTACTCCCCACTGCCTTATGCTCCTCTTACCAGAGTCATAATGACAAGTTCCAGACACTGTTGTGGGTACTAGACATTGCTTCTAAATCTCTCAATAATACCTCAAGGAAAACATTATTGTCCTATTTTCCTGAAGCTCAGTATCTGAGGACTTCTCCATGGCTACAAAGAGAATGAGTGGGCTGGGGTTTGAATTCATCCCTACAACAGTCCCTAGGGATCCTGCCTGTCTTGTGACTGGTGCAGTGACTTTTCAAAGATGGCAAGCAATTCCCCTCCAAGGAATGCTCCAAAGCCTCCTCTCACACTGTTGATGAGACTCTATCTACCTCCTACACTGTCATCTCCCAACCTCCCCCCTGCATCCCAGTTACCAGGCACAGTGAGGACCCATCAGCTCCCCTAAAGGACTCACTGCTTCATGTATCTTAACGTGTGTGATTGTCATGTTTAGGTCTCCTTTCTGTGCCAACCTCTTACCCCTATATTAGTGAGAAAAGATCTTATTTGTGTCCCACCTATCCATTTCAACTTCTCTCTCTATGAATCAACCATTCTCTGATTCATCCAAGCAGAATTATTGCCTCACCAATTAGCAACTGGTGTTCAAATACATGCCTCTGTAATCATGTTGATCATACCATATGAACACTGTCCATTTGTAGCTCCTTCTGTAACCAAACATGGACCTCTTCTGGGCAAGGATGCATAATCACTCTTCTTTATATCATCCATGCCTAGAACAGACCTGGCATATCACCAGTTTTGAAGAATGAGTGAATAATAATCACCTATGGAAGGGTACATCATAACCTTCCACAAAGAGATATAAGACTCCTGAAAATGAATTCAATATGGCCTTCATATTTTCAACTCTAAGGTCAAGGACATGTGACTCCTCTCTCCAAGAGTTTTCAATCTTGTTATGAACTGTATCATAATGAATCCATGGCTGCACAACATCAGGGACCTAGAGTGAAAATTGGCTTAATCTCAGTGTCTAAGTGAGTTAATGGGCCAGAAATCCAGCTAAGCTTCTTCTGTTGTTGTGGAAGAAAAGATAGGGAAAGTCTCATTGTGAGCTACCTTAATGGCCAAATGCTTATTCCACAAAGACATTTTCATCAGCTATGTATAAACAAATCAGATGCATGGTTTAATCCCTTTCCCTTTTGCTGGCCCTGAGCAATTCAGAGTGGAATATATAAATCTGGCAGTTAACCAATTAACTTGATTGGAATAAACAGCCAAATTAGATAATTAATGAGCATGTTTGCCAAATTTCCACTTCATGGCTTTGCTGTGTAGACATGGCCCTGAGGCTATAGATACATTTATAAGCAAATTACCCAATTCTCCTGGTGAATCCTCCTGTATCTTGAATCTCAGTTCTTCTATTACCCTTTCTGCTTCTTTTCCAGTATTATAGAAAACAACTAAGTAAAGAGAAAAGCTCACAGCACTGAGAGGCTAAGCTTAATAGTTGTTTCTAAAAGGAATTTAAGCCCCCAGGCTTGACAGGTCCACCCTGGCCAAGGTTATGACCTTGCCTGACCGTTCTCTCATATCCTTTCTGACCACCCTTTGTCACGGGAGCCACAAGAAGTGGAGACTGCTTCCTATGGATCACACAGAATGTGACTTGTCAAAAATTTGGATATTCTTCTTCTCCAGACAAGAAGTTCTGCCCTGATATTTTGCACAACTGGCAGAAAATCCACCTAGGGCTTTCCCAAGGCTCTTTTTGGCCACTATTAGACAAATGAAAAGTTAAGAGGTAAAGCACTTCTAGATTTAAAACATTTCTAGATTATAACCTAAAGGTTCAAAACAGTCAGGGTTTTTTGTTTGTTTGTTTGTTTGTTTGTTTTTTAATAGAAGTAACCTGATTTTCAACAAGACACAGAGGATGAAGTGTGCCACACAGATTTGAGGAAAATCCTGGAGGCTGGGCAATAATTACCATAGCAGAGCTGATAATAGTTACTGCAGCAATATTCAATTACTAGTATTAGAGTAGTTAGGAACTCTCAGCCCTTCCAGAAGCACATTTTAAGTGGTCATAGATCAATCATACACTGGGCCCTTGCCGGGACTTTGAATAGGAGAGGTATCATTTTCGTGAGTACCCACTTCATGCTAAGTGCTGCCTACATATATGAAGAATGAGATAGGTAATTCATGATCTAGTTAATGGGATTTTTTACCTGTTCATTCCTACAAAGCTGACAATGAAACCCAATGCCACTTATCTCCCCAGTCCAAAGTCTGAAAAGCAGGAAGAGATGTCAGGGTTAGAACTTAGTACAGAAAACAGATCAAGAGTGTCCAGAAGGTAAAAGGCAGGATGACCAACTATTTAAAAAAAGGAGAGTTGTGGAGCAATTTGTTATCTTCTAAGGTGCTGTTACACATTCTATGTATTTTTCAAACTGTGTAGAACTGTATCTCACAAAGAATGAGAGATATGCAATTTTTTAAAATATCAAACAAGAGGTCAAGAAATCCCAGCAGAATGTAGACCAAGGATTCTAAACATGTATTACAAATGTATGACATAACCTCGGTAGCAGCAAGCTTACTGGCACTCAAATATTGGTTTCTAAATTCTCTAACAAAAGGAAACAGACTTTGGGGACAGAGAAAATACATGATGAGCTTGAAACATCTTGTAGGATCAATAAAACAAGGAAATGTTGGGCCAACCAGATAGCTCAGTGGACTAAAGCGCCTGCTTAGGCAGGTGCAGGGATCAGGGCTTGATCCCCAGCATGCCGTACCATGCCAACCCTGCCCCAGGGGCACACTGAGATGGCAAATAAGACTGGGCATGGAGGCGTGTGCCCAGTCTCCATGAGCTTGGGAAGCTGAAAACAGGAGAATCACTACAAGTCCAATCTGTGTAGTGAGACCCTGTAGACCCTGTACTACATACAGTTTTAAAAAAAAAAAAAAAAACAAAAGCAAGGAAATGCTAGAAAAACAAAGGGGCAGTCACATTCAAAGGACACAGAAGCCGAGATGAAAGAGTGCTCTGTGGCCAAAGATAGACCAATTTAAACAACAATTGAATAAATTAAACAAAACAGCATAATACTGAATTGTGACTTGAAGTATCAAATACTTACATAACATACTGATGCAAATATGATTATATAAATGAATAAATAAATAATGAAAGAAATGATGATGTGGCTACATTCCACCAAAATACAGAGTTTAGTTCCACCTCCCTCTGCTTGAGAGTGGATTGAACTTTGTGATTTGTTTCAAAAGAGGGAGATGTGGAAATAGGGACAGACAACTTTACAGCAGAGACAACTTTCAAATACTACCTGAGTTAAGTGTTAAAGATTGATGTCACCAGTTGAAAGACGTGTTGACAACATGTACCTCCTGATGAGATGAGATTACGAAGAAAATTTATCTTTGTGGTATTTTCTTGTTAAAAATAAAACAATTCAATAATCTCCCATACATCAATATCAAAATCAGTACATAAAGGCAACTCTCTGATCAAGAAAGCCAAGTAAGGTATAACAACTCAATGCAATGTGGGATTCTACTTTAGATACTAAGTCATATAAAGAACATAAGGCAAAACAACCTGCAAACTCCAAATAAAATGTCAACAGTAATATAACAATATTGTTTCTTTATGTTTTTATAAATATACTTTGGTGATATGGTAACATTAGGGGAGGGTAGATGATATGGGGATGGGAACTCACAATGCTGTCTTTACAATTTTTATGTCAATCCAAAGTTTTTCTAAATAGAGTTAATTTAAAAATAAGTGCAGTTTGTCACAGGATCTGCAGCATCAACAGCCAACTTTATCGTAAGTTGTGAGTTTGGGGTAATGATGTGCTAGTGAGGATACACCGTTGTGACAAAGGACCACAGTGGTAGATGTCTGTGCTGGGACGGTTGCACGCGAATGGGGCAGAGACTGTGCTGCAACTCTCTACTTTCTGTTCAATTTTTCCATGAACCTAAGCTTTCTAAAAATTGAATCTATTAAAAATAAATTAAAAACTTTGCAGACGTTTTACTTCCAGCAATGATTGAGTCACTTCTTAGCAAGTCAATGCCCCCATTAAAAAAAAATAAAAGCAAGAAGAAATGAATTAAAAGGAAAGATAACCTCTATTAAGAGATTGAAGAGCCTCGAAGGCTGTCAGGCCTCGAGGCAGCAGATCCCAGAGAGAAGG
>NW_004524801.1:2092190-2104847 GCF_000260255.1 Octodon degus | reverse complement strand
TCCTACATGGGCCATGAGGCCCAGAGCAAGCATGGCATCCTCACCCTGAAGTAACCTATTGAGCATGGTATTGTCACCAACTGGGATGACATGGAGAAGATCTGGCACCACACCTTCTACAACAAGCTGTGTGTGGCCCCCAAAGAGCACCCAGTGCTGCTGATAGAAGTCTCCTTGAACCTGAAGGCTAACAGAGAGAAAATGACTCAGACTGTATTTGAGAACTTCAACACCTGGCCATGTACATGACTATCCTGGCCATGCTGTTCCTGTATTCCTCTAGGCGCACCACTGGTGTTGATGTGGATTCTGACAATGGGGTTACCCACACAGTGCCCATCTATGAGGGCTATGCCCTCCCCCACACCATCCTGCATCTGGACCTGGTTGGCAGGGACCTGACAGACTATCTCATGAAGGTCCTAACAGAGCATGTCTACAGCTTCACCACCACTGCTGAAAGGGAGATTGTGACATTAAAGAGAAGTTGTCGCCCTGGACTTTGAGCAGGAGGTGGCCACAGCTACTTCTTCTTCCTCTTTGGAGAAAAGCTAGGAGCTGCCTGATGGCCAAGTGATTACCATTGGCAAGCAGTGCTTCTGGTGTCTGGAGGCGCTTTTCCAGCCCTCTTTCCCTGGTATGGAATCCTGTCGCATCCATGAAATTGCCTTCAACTCTATCATGAAGTGTGATGTGGACATTCACAAGGACCTATATGCCAGCACAGTGCTGGCTGGTGGCACCTCCATGTACCAGGCATTGCTGACAGGATACAGAAGGAGAGCACAGCCTTGGCACCCAGCACCATGACGATCAAGATCATTGCCCCTCCTGAACACAAGTACTCCATGTAGGTTGGTGGCTCAATCCTGACCTCACTGAAATGGACTGAGTGGGTGCCAGGCACCTACTGTATGAGCTGGTTCTGAATTATAATTTACCCTGGCAAATGTACAAACCTCATGTTAGCCTCATGATACTGGAATAAGCCTTTTTTGTTGTTGTTCATTTGTTTGTTTTTGGCAGAACCATGGATTGAACTCAGGCCCTTGCGCTTGCCAGGCAAGCAGTTATTCTACTGAGCCATCTCCCTGCCCCTTGGAATAAGCCTTTGAAAGAAATTTGTCCTTGAAGCTTGTACCCGTTATTAGCACTGAACTGTAAAACTTGTTGCTGAGTTTGACCTTGTATTCCAGTTAACTGGTTTTTGGTCTGTTTTATACCCTATCCATATCTTTGATCTGTCCCCTTAGTCAATGTGGTTCAGTCACTTGGTGGTTGAGTTGAGCACCCCTGAGGAGAAATCCATGCCTTGGCAATCTGGGTGGCTGCAGCACAGAGCTGTGCAGGGCATCGAGTCGGAGCTAACTGTTCCAGGATTTCTCGGGCTGGCAAGACTTGGTGAACCAGTTGTGACTCTGGTCTTTTTCCTGGTCTAACAGAGTGGACAGTCCGAGCCTTACGGCCCTGTTTCCATCCATCATCATCGCTTTCCTGCCTGAATCCCGGTGGTGGTTTACTTGCCTTCAGTTGAAAATAGTCTACATTTACACCTGTGAATTTATTCATTCTTTTAATTTATGTAAGGTTTTTTTTTTTTTTGCACTCACCTCTTTAAGATGACAAATTTTGGTTTTCTACTGTGAGAACATCAGGCCCCAGCAACATGGTATTGTGTAAGGAGAAATAAGTGCTGCAGTACATGGGAAAAACCAAGAACTCTACATTTCTAAGCACGTGAGGCTTTCAGCAGACATATAGATACAGACTATAACAAGGAAGCACTATCACTTCTTCCCAGGAGACACTTCTGCAAAGCCCTTTGATAAGCATGGGCAAAGTTAATAACTCTTTTTACATTGCCATCATGTTCGTTGCATTGATAAATATCTCTTTGATAGCACTTAAAATGTTTAACATGGTGTTATCAGAGTGAGACATATAATGCTTAATATTTTACTTTTAGTCACTTTGAATTTTAATAATTATGTATTTATTTTAACATGAATTTGAAAAGCATGAGTAGCATATCCAATCTATAACATAACCTCTCCTTTTAAATTTCCTTCTAAATTTTTTATGTATTTCGTACAAGGTCTGTAGGGTCTCACTACACAGATCAGACTCATGTGATCCTCCTGTTTTCAGCCATCTAAATCTTTGAAATGAAACTTAAGTAAAATACAAATTAGCAATACATGCTGTGTAGTCTGACTCAAAAGAAATTTAAAAAAGAAAATTAAAGAATAATCTTGGATAACTATGATGTAGAAACAAACTCTTAGAGGTACTGTTTTCCAGGGAAACTCTGAGTTTGTTAAGGGCAGTAACGTTTCCATCTCCTCATTGCTGTGGCCCTGGGTGCCAGCAAAGTTTGCAGCACAAAGTAGTTTTAACTAAGTGGTTAAATAACTAACCCCTGTGTTTCTCTCACTCTTTGAGAACAGGAACCCTGTTGATTAATTTTTATATCTTTGGAACCTAGCACCTGCAGCACCTCAAGTACATAGCAAATGAACAAATAAAGGAGCCTTGTGCTGTGGGATTAAATTGTGATTCAAATTTATACCTCTTGAATTAATTCCACATTATGGAAATGTGGTTAAAGTAACAGTTGGAGAATCACTACCACTACTATTAAAGTTATTATAATAGAATCTGCTACACTGGGCACTTCGTAGGAAGTAATATATGACGCCACAGATATTGAAGATTAAACATGGCCGAAGCTGGAATTCTTTCTAGCAGATTAAAAAGTGAAAATCACTCTAAAGCATAGGAAGGTGGATGCTGATGTATATATGAGGCTCCCATCTTTTCTCTCCTGGCTTCCAGATTTTAATAAAAGAGTTCTAGTTTGGAAGACATTTCCTGAGTTTTACGGTTTGTTTGTTCACTTATGCACTGATCATTAGGACAGATTCAACGTATGCCATTACTCAGCTATATGTAAAAGACACAATGATGAATAAGGCCACTTGCTACCTTGAGAAGCTTACAGTTCTGTAAGGGAGAAACCCACCTTCAATCTGTTATTATTGTGCAGTTAAAGGACCTACACCAGGACCAGTGATAGGAGGTGGGAGCCTTAAAGTTGTTGGCAGCTTGAGCTCAACCAAGTTAATTGTATGCTAAAATGAAGAACGCCCAAAGCAAAGTCTCTGTAAAAGAATATAACAGAACACAGAACTCCACAACATAAACTAACTTTCAGGATACAATTTTTCAAACTACTCAATGTATGAAGAGTAAGTAGCAAATTTGCATTTTAAAGCAGCTTTTGAAGTATTTTCATTGACTTAAAGAACACATATGCTTGCAATGAATGAAAACAGGGAATCTTAGCAAAGAAATAGAAGCTGTAAAATTAAGCCACATAGAAATTCTGAGCCTAACTGACACAGTACCTGAAGTTCAAATGTCACTGGATGTTCTTATGAGCAGATCCGAAATGATCTGGGAAAGAGTCCACGAACTTGTGGACAGATCCAAAGAAGTTACTCATCTAAAAAGGCAGGGAGAAATAAAGAATTTGGTAGTAACAGGCGCTTAGATGAAACACTGCGACATCAGTGACAGGGAGGGGAAAGCAGTGTGTGTCCAGACTCTCTGACAGCACATGGGAGATACAGATATTCAAGGGTAAGAAAGAAAACCCATCTGAGGTGCTCTTCACAGGCAATGCGACCCCTTCTGTGTGTGCCACACAGCCTCATTGTTGCCCACTCACCTGTCCCCGCCAATGACATCATGAGCAAAGTGGACAGGGTACCAGGCTGAAGACTGTGCATGGGCCCAGCACCCCGGGAGGCCGTCACTGATCGAAGCTGATCCACCCACCATCCCTGCCAAGTGCAGGCAGCCAGATGCAGAGACCAACAATGAGTGGCCCCGTGTCAGCACCTTGGCAATGCAGTCAGCTCACGATGGCATGTTTGTTTTGTTCAGCCACTTCCATTGTGGCAGGAGCAGGGCTTTGGTCTCACTGAGGTAGACACTTCATCAGTATATGCATTTGCCTTTCCTTCCTTCAGTGCTTCTTCTGAAGCCAGCATCTATAGATGCAGAGTGCCTTATTTAGTGCCACAGAATTCCACATGGTATTGCTTGTGGCACAAGAGCTCACCTTTAGCATTTGAAGTGCAACAGTGGATTCATGCCCATGGGATGCTCTGGTCCCTGACTGATACAGTGGTCTGGTATAATGAAGGAACAGCCTTTGAAGGTTCTGCTGCTACAAATGAGGACAGAAGAGAGTGTGCCTGAAACAGTGGAGACCCTCCAGGGCACCTCTGAGTGCTTCCATGTCTTATGATGAAAGTGAAGAGGAAAATCCAACATCCTAGTTCAGGAAGGACTGCCAATGGCACATCCATTGCAGGAATGGTAATTTGGTTGCACCACCAAGCAGGAAAGCAGGACAACCAGAGGTGTCACTAAGAATGACGAGAGGGCTGGGGAGATGGCTTGGAGGTCTAAGCACCTGCCTGGCAAGTGTGAAGACCTGGGTTTGATCCCTGGTACTGCATGCCATGCCAGTCTTTCACTGAGTGGGCCACTGAAACCAGGTATGGTGGTAAACACCTGTAATCCCAGCACTGGGGAGGCTGAGATAGGAGGATCACTATGAGTCCAAGCTGTGTAGGGAGACCCTGTACCAAAATAAATACATAAATAAATAATAGATAAAAATTTAAAAATGTATATTTATGCTATTTTGCATGTACATGTATATTTTCTCCACTACAAAATGGTCCATTTATATCCCCTTTTTTGTTTACTTTTGTCAGAGATGTGTATTCCATTGCCATTCATACATTGTAGGTGCATAAATTCAGAGGACTAATCCAATATAGCTTTCTCTTAATTCAGTGAGAGGAAGGTTTTGAACTAATAATGTTTAGACAAGATATCATGTCTGCATCTTATACTAGTAATAACTACTACAAAGACAATAATATGCAATGTATTAATTATTGTAACTATGCTACTAACCTGTTTTGAAACTATCTCATTGTTACTTCTTTCTCAATAAAATTATTAAAATAAAAAAATTTAAATATAAATAAATAAAAAAGAATGAAGAAAATGTAGGCTGCAGAGTGGAAAAAAAAGTAAGTGACAAATACCAGCCATGACACGTGACTAAAGAATCGAGGACTGCTGTCATTACTAGTATTTTCAAAAAGAGACTCAACTGGAAATGAACCTTGGCCAGATATGACTAAGAAAAGGCGTTGTACATCCTCTACTGGGGAGGCGATTGCATGTCATTGGTTACACAAAGACAGCTGTGCATCATAATAGGTGACAGCTTAATTCCTCTACTGTCCTTATTTGGAAGAAACAGTTATAAGAGGTTGTGTGCAGATGCGAAGTTGATAATGCACGGTGTCATGATTGCTCTGTTGACATCGGGCTGTCCTCAGAAGGTTTTTTTGTGGATGTTTACCAATCATAATGTAGAATCAGAAGGAAGATTAATAATTATATTAAAAGATACCTTGCTAGTCAGAGGCAAAGCTAGGGTCAGAAAGTAGGAGACGACTCAGAAGGCTTCTACTCCCCACTGCCTTATGCTCCTCTTACCAGAGTCATAATGACAAGTTCCAGACACTGTTGTGGGTACTAGACATTGCTTCTAAATCTCTCAATAATACCTCAAGGAAAACATTATTGTCCTATTTTCCTGAAGCTCAGTATCTGAGGACTTCTCCATGGCTACAAAGAGAATGAGTGGGCTGGGGTTTGAATTCATCCCTACAACAGTCCCTAGGGATCCTGCCTGTCTTGTGACTGGTGCAGTGACTTTTCAAAGATGGCAAGCAATTCCCCTCCAAGGAATGCTCCAAAGCCTCCTCTCACACTGTTGATGAGACTCTATCTACCTCCTACACTGTCATCTCCCAACCTCCCCCCTGCATCCCAGTTACCAGGCACAGTGAGGACCCATCAGCTCCCCTAAAGGACTCACTGCTTCATGTATCTTAACGTGTGTGATTGTCATGTTTAGGTCTCCTTTCTGTGCCAACCTCTTACCCCTATATTAGTGAGAAAAGATCTTATTTGTGTCCCACCTATCCATTTCAACTTCTCTCTCTATGAATCAACCATTCTCTGATTCATCCAAGCAGAATTATTGCCTCACCAATTAGCAACTGGTGTTCAAATACATGCCTCTGTAATCATGTTGATCATACCATATGAACACTGTCCATTTGTAGCTCCTTCTGTAACCAAACATGGACCTCTTCTGGGCAAGGATGCATAATCACTCTTCTTTATATCATCCATGCCTAGAACAGACCTGGCATATCACCAGTTTTGAAGAATGAGTGAATAATAATCACCTATGGAAGGGTACATCATAACCTTCCACAAAGAGATATAAGACTCCTGAAAATGAATTCAATATGGCCTTCATATTTTCAACTCTAAGGTCAAGGACATGTGACTCCTCTCTCCAAGAGTTTTCAATCTTGTTATGAACTGTATCATAATGAATCCATGGCTGCACAACATCAGGGACCTAGAGTGAAAATTGGCTTAATCTCAGTGTCTAAGTGAGTTAATGGGCCAGAAATCCAGCTAAGCTTCTTCTGTTGTTGTGGAAGAAAAGATAGGGAAAGTCTCATTGTGAGCTACCTTAATGGCCAAATGCTTATTCCACAAAGACATTTTCATCAGCTATGTATAAACAAATCAGATGCATGGTTTAATCCCTTTCCCTTTTGCTGGCCCTGAGCAATTCAGAGTGGAATATATAAATCTGGCAGTTAACCAATTAACTTGATTGGAATAAACAGCCAAATTAGATAATTAATGAGCATGTTTGCCAAATTTCCACTTCATGGCTTTGCTGTGTAGACATGGCCCTGAGGCTATAGATACATTTATAAGCAAATTACCCAATTCTCCTGGTGAATCCTCCTGTATCTTGAATCTCAGTTCTTCTATTACCCTTTCTGCTTCTTTTCCAGTATTATAGAAAACAACTAAGTAAAGAGAAAAGCTCACAGCACTGAGAGGCTAAGCTTAATAGTTGTTTCTAAAAGGAATTTAAGCCCCCAGGCTTGACAGGTCCACCCTGGCCAAGGTTATGACCTTGCCTGACCGTTCTCTCATATCCTTTCTGACCACCCTTTGTCACGGGAGCCACAAGAAGTGGAGACTGCTTCCTATGGATCACACAGAATGTGACTTGTCAAAAATTTGGATATTCTTCTTCTCCAGACAAGAAGTTCTGCCCTGATATTTTGCACAACTGGCAGAAAATCCACCTAGGGCTTTCCCAAGGCTCTTTTTGGCCACTATTAGACAAATGAAAAGTTAAGAGGTAAAGCACTTCTAGATTTAAAACATTTCTAGATTATAACCTAAAGGTTCAAAACAGTCAGGGTTTTTTGTTTGTTTGTTTGTTTGTTTGTTTTTTAATAGAAGTAACCTGATTTTCAACAAGACACAGAGGATGAAGTGTGCCACACAGATTTGAGGAAAATCCTGGAGGCTGGGCAATAATTACCATAGCAGAGCTGATAATAGTTACTGCAGCAATATTCAATTACTAGTATTAGAGTAGTTAGGAACTCTCAGCCCTTCCAGAAGCACATTTTAAGTGGTCATAGATCAATCATACACTGGGCCCTTGCCGGGACTTTGAATAGGAGAGGTATCATTTTCGTGAGTACCCACTTCATGCTAAGTGCTGCCTACATATATGAAGAATGAGATAGGTAATTCATGATCTAGTTAATGGGATTTTTTACCTGTTCATTCCTACAAAGCTGACAATGAAACCCAATGCCACTTATCTCCCCAGTCCAAAGTCTGAAAAGCAGGAAGAGATGTCAGGGTTAGAACTTAGTACAGAAAACAGATCAAGAGTGTCCAGAAGGTAAAAGGCAGGATGACCAACTATTTAAAAAAAGGAGAGTTGTGGAGCAATTTGTTATCTTCTAAGGTGCTGTTACACATTCTATGTATTTTTCAAACTGTGTAGAACTGTATCTCACAAAGAATGAGAGATATGCAATTTTTTAAAATATCAAACAAGAGGTCAAGAAATCCCAGCAGAATGTAGACCAAGGATTCTAAACATGTATTACAAATGTATGACATAACCTCGGTAGCAGCAAGCTTACTGGCACTCAAATATTGGTTTCTAAATTCTCTAACAAAAGGAAACAGACTTTGGGGACAGAGAAAATACATGATGAGCTTGAAACATCTTGTAGGATCAATAAAACAAGGAAATGTTGGGCCAACCAGATAGCTCAGTGGACTAAAGCGCCTGCTTAGGCAGGTGCAGGGATCAGGGCTTGATCCCCAGCATGCCGTACCATGCCAACCCTGCCCCAGGGGCACACTGAGATGGCAAATAAGACTGGGCATGGAGGCGTGTGCCCAGTCTCCATGAGCTTGGGAAGCTGAAAACAGGAGAATCACTACAAGTCCAATCTGTGTAGTGAGACCCTGTAGACCCTGTACTACATACAGTTTTAAAAAAAAAAAAAAAAACAAAAGCAAGGAAATGCTAGAAAAACAAAGGGGCAGTCACATTCAAAGGACACAGAAGCCGAGATGAAAGAGTGCTCTGTGGCCAAAGATAGACCAATTTAAACAACAATTGAATAAATTAAACAAAACAGCATAATACTGAATTGTGACTTGAAGTATCAAATACTTACATAACATACTGATGCAAATATGATTATATAAATGAATAAATAAATAATGAAAGAAATGATGATGTGGCTACATTCCACCAAAATACAGAGTTTAGTTCCACCTCCCTCTGCTTGAGAGTGGATTGAACTTTGTGATTTGTTTCAAAAGAGGGAGATGTGGAAATAGGGACAGACAACTTTACAGCAGAGACAACTTTCAAATACTACCTGAGTTAAGTGTTAAAGATTGATGTCACCAGTTGAAAGACGTGTTGACAACATGTACCTCCTGATGAGATGAGATTACGAAGAAAATTTATCTTTGTGGTATTTTCTTGTTAAAAATAAAACAATTCAATAATCTCCCATACATCAATATCAAAATCAGTACATAAAGGCAACTCTCTGATCAAGAAAGCCAAGTAAGGTATAACAACTCAATGCAATGTGGGATTCTACTTTAGATACTAAGTCATATAAAGAACATAAGGCAAAACAACCTGCAAACTCCAAATAAAATGTCAACAGTAATATAACAATATTGTTTCTTTATGTTTTTATAAATATACTTTGGTGATATGGTAACATTAGGGGAGGGTAGATGATATGGGGATGGGAACTCACAATGCTGTCTTTACAATTTTTATGTCAATCCAAAGTTTTTCTAAATAGAGTTAATTTAAAAATAAGTGCAGTTTGTCACAGGATCTGCAGCATCAACAGCCAACTTTATCGTAAGTTGTGAGTTTGGGGTAATGATGTGCTAGTGAGGATACACCGTTGTGACAAAGGACCACAGTGGTAGATGTCTGTGCTGGGACGGTTGCACGCGAATGGGGCAGAGACTGTGCTGCAACTCTCTACTTTCTGTTCAATTTTTCCATGAACCTAAGCTTTCTAAAAATTGAATCTATTAAAAATAAATTAAAAACTTTGCAGACGTTTTACTTCCAGCAATGATTGAGTCACTTCTTAGCAAGTCAATGCCCCCATTAAAAAAAATAAAAGCAAGAAGAAATGAATTAAAAGGAAAGATAACCTCTATTAAGAGATTGAAGAGCCTCGAAGGCTGTCAGGCCTCGAGGCAGCAGATCCCAGAGAGAAGGAACGCGCACTGAGGAAGTCCAGCTCTGTAGGTGAAGTTTCCCACTGGACCATCGGGAAGCCTTTGGGTGGGGCTGACACACCAGCAGAGCTTCATACAGTCTTCAGTGTGAGAGACGAAAGTTGGAGTGCGTGGGTGCCAGAGCTGCCAGACCTCAAGAACCTGAGATTCGGGGGAGGAACAAAGCAGAGAGGGGAGCCTTGTGCATGGCACTGGGTTTCTGCTGAGGTGTTTATTAGTCTTCGCAGGCAGAATACTAAGCCAGCAGCTGGAAAAGAGAGCCAAGGTTTTGATGGCTTCACAGCGCTGGGAAACAGAAGTTCTGCTTCAGGACTCGCCAGTGAGAAGGGGCCTGAGGAATGTCCTGGTTCAAGACTAAGCCAGGCAAAGACACACATGTCAGCCTTAGGTCTTTTCAATCTCTAATTGTGCTGAGCACTTTTTGACTGTGTACCAGAGAAAAGGGCTGGCCCTTGGTGGAGCTTTGTGTTCTGTTACTGCTATTTATAATAGAGAAATTTTTCCATTTAACTGACAAATGCCAAGTGTCCCAAAAACAAGGACCAACAGAACAATTAGAGAGTAAACCAACAGGCACCCCATGCTGAAATTATCTGATTCACGTTTTTAAGTAACTATGATTAATGTTCTTAAAAACTAGACTATACATTGCAGATTTTTGCCAGAGAATAGGACTCTGTTATTTAAAGAATTAATATTCTAAAGTTAAATATTGTAATATCTTTGCAAATGGAAAGAGGGCCAAGAAGTGGAAGGAAGGGAAGGAGGGGCACAAGTAGAAGAATTGTGATGTTACATACGTGCACAACTCCCCACAATGAAAATAATCATTATGTGCTATAAATGTGCACTAATACAAATTTTAAATTAAACAATATATAATAGCCAGGCATGGTGGCACATGCCTGCAACCCTAGCACTGAAGAGGCTGAAGCAGGAGGATCGTTGAGAGTTTGAGACCAACCTGGTTTACAAAGTGAACCCAAGGCCAGCCTGAACTGCATAGTGAGACTCTGGCTCAAAAATAAATAAATAATATACATACATATATATATATATACATATATATATATATATATATATATATATTTAAAAATATATTGAGAACTGAGGGACAGACTGGACATAGCTAAGCTGAGAAGTTACTGAGCTGAGAGGTAGGTCAGCAGAAAACATCCTCATCACTAAACAAGAGATAAAAGGATCAAAAGTCATAAAACAGTCAAAGGCCTAGAGCATATGATGGAAGGGCTTCCGCACATGCACTGGAACACGGTGTGAGGTGATGATGGCTATGGATTTTTCAAAACAAACTAAGGACCTCAAATTATACAACAGATTCAAGAAACAATACAAACTCTGAGCTGAACAAAAACTGTTGAAAGACAAAGACAGGAAGTCTTTGAAAGTGCGAAAATAAAATTAAAAAAAAAAAAAGAAAGAAAAAGAAAGCCTCAGAGCAGGGAGCATTACTTTCAAGAAGCAAGTATAAGACTACCATCCCAAACAGATTAGAAGATGCAGACACAACTCCAACACACTCGGCCACCTTATGTTTAACAAAGGGACAAACAGTTTCAAGGCAAGAAAGCTTCTGTAATAAATGGTACTGGGAAAACTAGCTTTCTGCATGCCAAAGATTAAACCTACACCATGTCTATCACCATGCACCAAATCAAAGTCAAAAAGGATCAAAGATCTAAATATTAAAACAAAAACACTAAATCTGCTGGGAGATAAAATAGACAGAACTCTTGAAGACACTGGTGAAGGCAGAGACTTCATGAACAAAGTCCCAGTCACACAGGAAATATTACAAAGAGTCAACAACTGGTGTATCATCTTAATACAAAGCTTTTGCACAGCAAAAGAAATCACCAGCAAAGTGAAAAGACATCTCACAGAATGGGAAAAAATTCAGCTAGTTGTTCCTCAGACAAAAGACTAATATCTAGAACATACAAAGAATTGAGAAAAATCAGACCCCCAAATTTAAAGGCCTAACCTAAAAATGGGCATCTGAAGTGAGTACACATTGCTCCGATGAAGAAAAATATATGAAACAGGGAAATAAATATATGAAAAAGTGTTCAACATTGCTGGTCATTCAAAGGCTGCAAATTAAAACAACACTGAGATTCTACCTCATTTCAGAAACAATGGCTGTTATCAAGAAATCAACCAACACCAAATGCTGGTGGGGCTGTGGGAAAAAGAAACCCTTCTTGACTGTTGGTGGGAGTGCAGACTGTGAAAATCAGTGTGGAGTTTCCTCAAAACCTAGAACTAGAGGTCTCATTCGACCCAGTTATTCCCCTTCTTGGCATTTTCCCAAAAGAAATAAGAGAATCATACCACAGTGATATATGTTTGCAACAGCACAGTTGTATTACCTAAGTCCTGGAAATAACCCAAATGCCCATCAACTGATGAATCGATAAAACAGATTTTTTTAATACAATACTCAGCCATAAAGAAGGATAAACTTGAGACATTTACAGCTAAGTGCATGGACCTTGAGACTATACTCTTTAGTGAAATAAATCAAACAAACGTGTAAATATCATTTTCTCTCTGGTGTGAGAAACTCAAAGTATAAAATAAAAACCAAAAATATATAATAAACATTGTGAAATAGGAAGAAATTACTCAAGTGTAAAGGGGAACTATGTAAAGGAGGGGAAGGAAAGGAGCAAAACAAAAATGAGAAAAAAAGGATTTAAAAAAAGGATAAAATGGAAATAAACTTTTTAAATAAGGAGGGAAAGAGATTGAAAGGAGGGGAGGGGAATCGGAACAAAAAGAGGAATCAAGATACACCACATATGGGTACAAATTCCCTATGATGAATATTCCCTAATGATG
>NW_004524801.1:2089754-2092090 GCF_000260255.1 Octodon degus | reverse complement strand
ATATATAAACTATAGTACTCATATAGTACTAATAAACTTAATAATAATTTTAAGAAGACTACCAGCCCAAAATTAATAATTACAGAAGATGATGAGACATTTCCTAAAAGGAGCATCACTGATTTACAGGCTGAAGCCCCAGTCCCCAAGGGTATGCTATTTAGAGGCAAGTCCTTGGGAAATAACTGGGCTATGAAAATTGAGTCCTCGTGCATTGGATTAGCACCTGTGCACGAATATCCCCAAGGGAGGGCATCTCTCCCCAGGTGAGGACACAGCAGGAAGGTGGCTGCAGGGGGCTGGGAAGCCAGTCCTCACCTGGACCCCGCTGGCTGGCCCCTTGGTCTCAGTCTCACCAGGCTTCCGAACTATGAGAGTTGAATGGCTCTCATTTAAACCATTCAATTCATGATATTCTGCTACCGCAGCTGAGTAGACTAAGGCATATGTCATCTTTATGGTGCGAACAGAAAATAAATGTCAACATAGAAATCTCCAGCCAGAAAAATATCCATAAAAATGAAGAAGAAATTTAAAAAAATGCTTTCTAATGTCTGCCAGTGTACTTACATGAAGAAAATACTAAAGGGATTTGCATGCAGACAGAAGTCCAGGAAGAAATTAAGGGCAACAGGAGTGGTAAGTATATGGATAAAATTAAATGTATATTGTTGGGTGCACTAATATGAATGCATTCTGTGGTTTCCTACACAGTAAGACTAAAGACTAAAAATGCATCATAAAAGATAAGAGGGAAAGAAATTATGTTAAAGAAGTTTAAGGGCCTAGAATTATCTGGAAAGTACAAAAAGTATGAATTAGTAGTAGATTCTTTAAAATGACTATTATCATACTTAAGTTGATCACTAAATGATGTATAGATATAATTATAGATGTACATAGATGAACATATATAGAGGAAAATAATAGAGAGAATATAGTCCACAATATTTTTTTAAATAAAGGGAAAATAAGATGCATGCAATGAACAGAATATGAACATGTAGATACATGCCCAAATACATCAATAGTTTGTCCACTGTAAGTCATTTAAATACTCAATGAAAAAGGGTAGTGTGTTAGCCATTTTTCTGGTGCTGTGACCAAATACCTAGGAAAAACCACTGAAAAGAAGAAAAGTTTATTTCAACTCAAGTTTTAAAGGTTTCAGTCCACAGTGAGCTGGCTCCGTGGCAATGCACCCGTGGCGAAGCAGAAACCTCATGGCAGAAGGGAACAGAGAGGAAGAGCTGTTCACCTCGCTGTGGCCACAGAACAGAGAGAGAGGGAAGGAACAGGCAGGCGAGGGGTGGAGGCCCAGACAGCGCCCCCAGGGTCACGCTCCAGATCCACGGCTTTCAACCACTCTCAGTAATGGCGTCACATTGTAATCTCCCCAGTGCATGCATGAATCCACTTGACACAATCGCTTCCCAAAAGCCCATCAGGTGGCTTTTAGAGAACATTTTTTTGTTTTAGTATTTTTTTAGGGAAGGGTCTACAGGATGTTCAGGGGCTCACTACTAGATTGGACTCATAGTGATTCACCTGTTTACACCCTCCTAAGAGCTAGGATTACAGGTGTGTGCCACCACGCCCAGTCTCAATCCCCTTCTCAGCGCGCCCTGGGGACAGGGCGGGCACGGCAAACCTGGGGACCAAACCCCTGGCCACTGCATCTGCTTGCAGGCGCTTTAATCCACTGAGCTATTTGGCCAGCCCTCCTAGAGAACGTTTTAGATTCAAATTATTCACAAGCAGTACTTCTGGGCTGGTGGACTAAAGCCACCCCTTCCCATCCCCAGATGCCAGTCCTTCACGACGATCTGGAGCACATGAAGAGAGAATACAAAGCAAAATTTGTCAAACTCAACTTCACAGAACTCTGGAAATTAACTAAATGCTTGCACCAATATGGAGAGTCATACTTACAAAAAGAAAAGAAAATCAGGACTGCAAGCTCTGTGATGCTTTTTAACTTGCCCAAGTCTCATACTTCCTCTTTTTCTAGCTCAGGTAACCTTAAAAACCAGCAGCTTCACAACCACAGTAGCCATGACAACCAGCAGCTTAGCAGCCACTTGAAGGGACAGAATAAATTTGAAGCTCCCCATCTCCATTAGGAACAAAACAAAACAAAAATCCCAGAAAACTGTTACTTTCTGCCTATTCTGGCAGCTCCCAGGAAACGCTCTATGCATAAATCTCCTCTGGGCTTGACTTCATTTAGAGTCTGTTCCCTGTGTATTTATAAAAACCGTATGTACAATTAATGAACATCACAGGTGCTACCACCCCCCTCCTAAAGAAAAACCCTCAATTTTATTTAATCTTTC
>NW_004524801.1:2085208-2089059 GCF_000260255.1 Octodon degus | reverse complement strand
CTGTGTATTCAAAGTGGTTAGGATAGATATATAGTTACATTCTCTTAATGAATAGAGGGATTTGTTCTAATGGTGTTTGTAAATAGGATATCAAGTCCGCATCATGTACAGCAATTAACCACTAGGAAGAATGTATGCAGTGTGTTAATTATTGAAACTGTCCTACCGATTTGATTTGAAACTGTTTCATTGCTATTTGTTTATCAATAAAATTATGGCAAAAAAAAAAAAAAAGAAAGAAAAAGAAAAACCTTCAAAAGGAAAATGTAGGGAATGAAGTGTCCAGAGAGGGCTTTCAGGAGGGTCCATAAAAGGCTTTAAAAGCTTCATATATATTGTTTGGACTTAGAAGGTCACGCTCATGGCTGGGACTGTAAACATACACAGGAGATAGCTGAGAAACCCTAATTTCTCACCTCTGGTTTCCTTTCAGGATCTATGTAAGGAAGAAATAAAAGCAAGCACAGAATTATAAACCATTTGAACATTAAGGCACTCCCCCAAACTTCTGTTTAATACTTGAGTGAACCCTGAGCTAGCCAAGCAGAAGTTTAAGTGGCCATTAAAAAAATTATATACCATGACCAAGTGGGATTTATCCAAGAAATGTAAGGTTGGCTTAATATCCAAACACCAGTTAATGGAACACACAGTATTAATGGAATAAAAAGGAAAAGATATATCTTGATATTTGCAGAAAAACAATATAATGGACTCCAACATCCCTTTGTCATAAAACATTCAAAAAATAGAACTTCTTCAATCTGAGAAAGGAGATAAGCACAGCTAAGTCATACTTAATGATAAAAGATGAAATGCTTCCCCTTAAAATTAAGAATAAGTGAAAATGTTCATCCCACTTCTCTTTTTTTTTTTTTTTTTTTTTTTTTTTTTTTTTTTTTTTTTTGTATTTTTAGGGAATGGTCTACAGGGTATTCAGGGTCTCACTACTATATTGGACTCGTAGTGATCTGCCTGTTTACAGCCTCCCAAGATCTGGGATTACAGGCGTGTGACACCACACCCAGTCTCAACGGACTTCTAAACATGGCCTGGGGGCAGGGTCAGCACAGCAGGCCTGGGGATCAAACCCCCAGGCCCTGTACTTGCCTACAAGCACTTTAATCCACTGAGCTATTTGGCCGGCCCCATCCCATTTCTATTCAACATTTTACTAGAGAGTTTAGGCATGCCCATTTACCAAGAAAATGAAATTAAAATAGACTGGAAAAGAAGACACAAGTGATCTCTACTGGCAAATAGCATGACCTGGTGTATTTTTAAAAATCCTAATTAGTCCACAAAAATAAACTATTGAACTAATAAATTTAGCAAGGCTAGAGACTATAAGATTCATGTACAAAAATCATATTTCTCTGCACTAACAATGAAAATTTAGAAAATCATATTAAGAAAAATATTCTATTTATGATAGCATCAAAAATAATAAAATACTTAGGAAAAAGTATTTTTTACAATGCAACCATAATAATCACACATAGAGAACTATAAAACATTTTGAAAAAACCTAAAAAATATAGACATCTTATGTTTATAAGTCAAAAGGCCTGATACTGTTAGAAGGGCAATACTTCCCCAAGTTGCTACAGAACCCAACAGTAAAAAAGAAAACTAAAGATTAAAGTATGGAAAAGTATTTATTGCTCCAAAGATGAAAATGCCTATGAAGTACATAAAAATGTACTCCACATCACAAACCATCAGAGTAAAACCTCTGTAAAATATTACTTCATACCTGTTAGCATGGCTATTATCAAAAAGATAAGCAATAACAAGGGCTTAGGGAAAGCAGAAATTTCTACACTATGCAAGGGCAAGTCCGTGCAATCATATGGAAAGTGCCGTGGAGGTTTCTCTGGGACTTAAGAAATGAAGTTACCATATGGCCCAGAAATCTCTCTGTCAGGTATATACCCAAAGGAAGTAAGTCTCAGCACCTCATAGAGATGTCTACACTCCAGTGTTCAATGGGGCATTGTCTGCAAGAGCTAAGATAGGGGTGCAGTGTAAATGCTCATCAGTGGATGAATGGATAACAATTTGTGGTCTTGCTTCCTGAACTTAATACTTTCCATGATTCTGGTCACAAGCTGAGTTGGACAAAAAATTGAATCAAATTCAATGATTAGGGTCAATGTTGACCTTATGAGTAGATAGATTTGAGATGGAGACAGAGATAGAGAGAAATGATAGAGATAGATAGAGATGATAGAGATAGAGATGGAGATAGATAAAAATCTGTATATAGATATAAAAAGAGAGAATATCAGCCTTGGAAAAGAAAGAGATTTTGCCATTTGTGGAAACATGGGTGAGCCTGGAAGACATTATGCTAAGGGAAGTAAGCCAGACACAGAAATAAAAGTACTGCATAATCTCCCTTATATGAGAATCTTTTTTTAAGTTGGATACATAGAAATAGAATGAAAGTAGCAGTACGAAGCAGGGAAGGAATGAGGTACAGATCAAAGTGTAGGATGAATAAGTCTAGAGGTATAATGTAAAACATGAGGACCGCAGTGATTGCGTACTGGAAACTTACTCAAAAGAAGAGATCTTTGGTGCTCTTATCCCCTCTCACACACCAAGTACAGCTATTGAGAAGATGGATATGCTCGTTACTGCAGTAATAACTTCACTGTGTATAAGTATATTAAAACATCATGTTTACACTTTAAGTATATGCAATAAAAAAATCAAATTGGCCTATAGATTCAATGCAGACTCTTTTAAAATCCCTGCTGTCTTTTCTCTCTTTTTCATTTAATACAATCTGACAAGAAAAGATACTCCTAAAATCCATATGGAAATGTTAAAAAAAAAAAACAGAAAAACCAAAGCAATTTGAAAATAGCAAAGTTGGAGGATCCACATTTTCCACCTACAAAACTTACAACAGAGAGGCATGGTAATGACATAGGTATAAACGTATCAAATGAAATGGAATTGAGAGTCAGAAAACAATGTATGATCAACTTATTTTTTGACATGACTCTATGGCAGTTCAGTGGGGAAATGCCCTTTTCCACAGATGCCACTGGAACAACTGGATACCACACAGTGACTGGAGATCCATGTAAAATTAGACTCCAGCTTCACACTGCAGTCAAACTGACTCAGAACAGGACCTGCCTAAATGCAGACACTAGAACGACAAAGTTACTGAGAAAAAAATATGGCTAAACCTTTGTGACCTTGAGTTGGGGGTGCTTCCTTTGAATGAATAGCTAGAGAATGAACATTTCAAAACAACATTTATAAGATCACCAAACAAAATCAAAAATTGAAGACAGTTCTTTCACAGCCCTCCTGCACTGAGCATTAAAGGATTTCTTTACTGTAAAAAAAAGTCAAAATTATAGGAATTTTACCCCCCATCCTGTCCCTCTCTTGGACAGGAGCTTTCTTTCTCTCAATAAATATATTCTGCTCATTAAAAAAGTTATTTTTTGTAGAAGACATTAGACTATTTTATTTTGTTTTGTTTTGTTTTACTTCATTTTACATTCAAGGTTTTACTATGTAGTATAGGCAGGCTTTGTACTTACTATGTAGCTCAGGATGGCCTCAAACTCACAGCAATCCACCTGCCTTAGCTTGTTGACTTCTTTTTTAATTTAATTTTTTAACTTTATTTTTTTCAAAAACAAGAAAAAAACTTTATTTCTTTATTCATTTTAATGAGAAAAAAGATAAAATAGCAATGAAACAGTTTCAAAACAGGTTAGTAGAACAGTTACAATAATACATTGCATATTGTTGTCTTTGTAGTAGTTATTCAGAGTACAAGATGTAGTCATGATATCTTGTCTAAACAATATTAGTACCAA
>NW_004524801.1:2077676-2085042 GCF_000260255.1 Octodon degus | reverse complement strand
AACGGTCCCTTATTTATATCCTCCTGTTTTGTTTTGTTAGAGATATGTATTGCATTGCAGTTAGAGAAGCTGTATCTGGAGAAGTCCTTAAAGGACCTTTTCATACTTGAAGCCAGACCAAAGATTGTAGGTACTTGAATTCAGCAAAATAACTCAGTATAGTCCAATAGTCCATAAGAGTAGTGAGTTATCAATACAACTGGCAATTGTCTTAAGTTGTTGACTTGAGCCTTTTACAGCTCAGCATATTAATATAGCTTTACTTTTTATACCTCATGGTCACACTTTTCTGCTGGATGGTTAAAAGCAAGTTAGAGCAAGACCTATATAACTAAAAATGTAATTTTTTCTATCTGACAAGATCAGTCAAATCCCCTCAGGATTTAGTCTGGAACCATGTACAGCATCCTGTGGATTTTTGTCCCTGTCAGCCATGTGGATGAGTCACAGCCATTGCTTGACCATTTTGCTCTCTGTGAAAACCTGCGAGAATTTTTCTCTAGGTGACTCTCCTTAGGCACACTTATGTCATCAATCATTTTCCTCTGTGGCCCTATAATCTCCTTGACCAGAAAATTTGGGACACCACTCCTGACATTTTAAATGTAATCATTACCTTTTTTTTGTTTGTCTCTATTTTATTCTTGCATTTCAGAACTTCTCCTGGGTTCATTTTCTTTTTTCCTGAATTATATTCTTAAATTTATAAGTAAATATGCCTAGTCAGCTGTCCCATCCTATCTCTCTCTCTAGATTGACAATTATTTCTCTCAGCATTCTGAAGATACCTTAATCTTGTCCCATTTCAGTTTTGGAAAGTTAGCTATAAATCTAACCAACATTCACATAGGTAATCCATCTTTTCTATTTTCTCTTTGTGTTGATGTTTGACAAAGTACAAGTTACTTTTTTTTTTTTTTTGTACCAAGGATCAAATTGAGGACCTTGCACTTGCCAGGCCGAGTTACTTTTTTAAAATCCTGTTTGGGATATATCAAGCTTGTTAGGTCTGAAAACTCAGCTCTTTCATAGTTGGGGAAATCAGGGCCTCTTGGTCCTTTTCTCTTGACTCTCCTTTTGATTAAACCTATGTAAAACCTCTTCAACCTGCCCTGTGTGTCTTTTTCTTTTTCTATGTTTTTTTCTCTGTTCATACTTCTTGTTCTTTTTTCCTCAGTAATTTCTCTATTTCCAGGTGCCTACTCTGCTATTTAACTCAACCATTTGAGAACCTAATCCCAATGTTTTATTTTCATATCAAGAATGTCATCAATCTATTTAGCCCTTTATGATAATGTCTTGTTCCATAGTTTTATTTGCAATGTTCTCTTTTATTTTGATAAATGTATAAAATGCATATTTATATTCCTCCTTGCTGATTCCAATATCTGGAAGATACACCCTCAGCTCACCACCCAGGATCCCAATTCTAAAGCTACATAAGAGCAGGCCTGAAGTTAGAATTCTAACTTTTTGTTTTTACCTCTACTCAGTGGCGAAGTCAAGCTAGCCAAGAAACTTCATCTTTCTTAGTTGCCTGCTTTTGAGTATTGGCTTTCTCTGAGGGTGGCCCATGGTTTAGTGAGACAGCGTAGTCTCTGAGTCATCCTCATATCTTGTGTGAACCCCAGTTATCTTCTATCCTCTCTCTTTTGCACACTTAAACACACACACACACACACACACACACACACACACACACTGTTCTTCAAGAAGCCAGCAGATGACCTGAGGTCAGCTGTCAACCACACCACTGATGCAACCATGAAGGGTTTTCTGACTTAGACACTGTGCACTGTGAGGCAAGACATTTCCAAAGACAACATGAGAGGGGGCTAACTAATTGCAATCCCATTCCATAATGAGGTTAAAAGAAGAAATGGCAAATAAAATACCCAAATACCATCTTCTTACTCATTTATAATTCTGCAAGTAATCCGAACAGAAAATGCCAGAACAAGACAAACTGAACTCCTCTTCAGTAAACAAGACATTCAGAATTCTTCCTAGCCTTTGTTCTTATACCAACTATGAAAAGGTCACCAGAGACATTTCAATGACCTTGCTTAGTAGCTTCCAATGGCTCCTTACATAACCTGATGTCGGTGGCTAGTGGCACCCACCCATCCCATTTTGATGATTGCATATCACTCCCATTCCAGTCCCACAGGACCATTGGATATCCCATGGTGCTATGCTCCAAAGCTTTGGATTCTCCAAAGCTGATGTGTGCAAGTACAAGCTGACAGCTCATACACCTTCTACTAACACCTTCCTTGATGCACCTGTGGTGTCTTTCTCAAAGTCCTCTGTTACTCTCATTCTTTGTCCTTGGTGTGCAGCTACAGAGTTCCAATCACCTTACCTCTTCCTGTGGCTTCTGGGACTCCACAGGTGAGTCTTGTGTCTTAGCTGAGGACCAGCTCTTGCCTGCCTTTTTCCAAGGGTCTACTGTCCTGGTAAGTCCATTCCACACATCAATCACAAATTTATTTGCACCAAAATCTTCAGAAATCATTTCCTGATATTTTCAATTACTTCTATTGCCTATGACATAAACATTATAGTCCCCATCTGTCCATCCAGGGAATCTCCATTTAGTCACTCCTGAATCTGGCCAATGTAAATGGATCTATGTAGAAGGACTCTGTCTTTCTTTCAAATGATTCCCACTGGGGCAGGGGGTGTTTCTCCAAGCATTGTTTCCTTTGCCTTTACCCATTCCTCCCAGGAGGAATAACTTATCTGGTTGGTTGAGAGAAGGTCCAGGAACTAAGAGTCCAGCACCTTTCTCTTACCTCTTTATCTTAGGATTCAAGCTGCCTATTGATCTCCACTAGGTCCACACTGACAGAGGCAGCCAAAGGCCTGTGGTGTCATTAGGAAGCCACCAACCTGTCAACATGACTCACATCCTCCAACATCACATTTCTCAATTATAAAATTTGGTTTTGGGCCTCCTTTCTGTCTTAGTCTTTTTATTACTTCTTGTTTAGTGTGGAACTCCAAAGGAGAGGAGAGGCGTTGACTGAGCCCCTTTTCGTTCTAGTAATCCTTGGAACTTTGTTGCTTCTAGGTCTTGGCTCTCATCTGTCTTCATTCCTGGGAGCACGTGCCCCTCTCTCTGCCTGTTTAATTCTTACCAACTTTGAAAATCTCTGTGAGGTTCCTGATCACCATGAAGCCTTCCTGTGGCCCTGTAATCTTTCCTTCTAAACTCATTGTTTCTGCTTATAGCTGGCATATGGCAATGATGAACTGCCACACTGAATCCTTGTAACCTCATCATGCATTCTGGTTGAAATTCTTAATTGCATATATGTGACCTTCTTGGTAAATGATGCCTGTTATTGTTGTGCCCCCTGAAACTTCATGCTATCATAGATGGCTGAATCTAGAGTGTGTGACTGATTCATGGAGCAATGCTAGGATTATGGGTACTCGGATTAAGGGTGGGTGATTACTAAATCAGTCCCCTGATTTATTTGGTACAGTCCTAATCCTAGTAGCCTGGGTACAATACAAGGGACAGAAAGAAGCTTCCCTTGTTCCTTGCTTTCTTTGCTACCTTCTGCCCACCATGAAATGTTTCTCCTCTGTGATGCCTTTCTGCTGTGCAACTCTGCCTTGGACCCAGCCAATAACAGTCTAAAATTTCTGTTAACTGTGAGCTAAATAAATCTTTCCCTCTTTAACTTTGGATTCTGGTACTTTTGTCTCAGCAATGAGAAAAGTCATTAACACAATACTAAAGGGCAGACAGGTTTTCTTAAGTTTTGTTACCCTCTGTGTTGCTTCCCAGGGTCTTATTACAGGTAAACTCTAGAGACCAGGGTATTTGGCTCAGCCCTTGCTGGTGCACAGACAGCTGGCAGACCCTCACACTGAGACCGTCCAAGCTGTGGTTCCCTGCCAACACTGATTTGGTCCTTTTGATTTCTGACAGTTTGATTATGGATAAAACATAGAGAAATTATTGCATAGACATAGGAGATTTCCAGAGACTGTTTTCTCTGATAACGTATCTATTCTGTATCAAATAACTTTGTCTTGAATAATGAGCAAAGTACAAGATTGTATGCACATAATACAACATCTTGCTTTATATCTCATGAGCTTGTCGGCTCCTGAAAGACAGGGCTTACGTTCTTTGTCTCTTCCCAGTAACACTATATAAGAAGTAGGCATTCAGGAAATACTGATTAGCCAGATTTATTTTTAAACAAGGGGAATGGTCCCAAACACTGGCTTTATTTTTTTATTTTTAAAGAGTACAAAATAGTATTAAAACAAAAAAATAATAAATGATCCGGAACTTCACCAAATGAAATATGAATTTCACAGTATTTGCTGTACTGCATAGCGTTGTCCTCAAACCAGCTGTTCATACCACCAGATATATACATGCAAAATTGGAAAAAGAGAAAAAAAATGTAAGTAAGGCGAAACAAAAAGGAAAAAGAAGTGAAACAAGAAGACAATACAAATTAAGCACTAACTGCTCCTTTCCATAGACCAGCAGAAACGCACAGTACAGTTGTCCAAACCATCCTGCTTACATACACAGATATACCTATTTCCCCCACTCCCTCTCCTTCTTTCTCCTCAACTCAGTAATTCTTTCCTTTTAAACAAGTTCATTCCCTTTTCCCAGTATCTGCTGCACCCTTCAGATTTTATTTTCTCTTTCAGGTTCTCACACTAAGGAGATGATATGATATTTGCACATGCGTGCTTGATTTATTTCACTTATGAGTATGGTCTCTAGTTGTTATCTACAAAAGCCTTGAATTTATCTTTTTTATAGCTGAATACTATTTTATCATGTAAAAGTACCATATCTTTTTTACCCATTCCTCAGCTGATGAGAATTTGGGTTGCTTCCAAGGTTTAGCTGTGACAAATTACACTGCTATAAACATGGGTGCACATATAACACTGTACTATGATGCTTTCAGTTCTTCTGGAAAAATAACCAGGAGGAAAAGAGCTGGCTTGAAAGGGACCTCCAATCTGAGCTTCTTGAGGAATCTCCGCACTGATTTCATGATGGTTGTACCAGCCTACACTGCCACCAATAGGGGAGAAGGGTTCCTTTTCTCCCACAGCCCCTCCAGCATTTGTTATTGGTTGACTTCTTGATGATATCCCTTCTTTCTGGGGTGAGAGATGGGATCTCAGTCAATACACTGGCTTTGTGTTTGAGTATATTTGTTCTTTGAGTATGTAACACAGGGCTGTGTCCTAAGGAGTGTACTGTAAGCTAAAAATATTATGAATGCACCAAACTCACCGAACATCAGAACTTAGCAACACAGTACACTAAGGAGTCTCAGTTGTTCACTCTCATTATCACATAACTGATTGGGATCAGTGGCTCGCTGCCAATGGCCCCGTCTTGAAAGGGTATCATACTGTACCCCACTCAGCCAAGGAAAGGTGAAATTTCAATTTTTGAAGTACAATTTTTACTGAAGGCATATCACTTTCACACCATCTTATCATCAAAAATCATTCAGTTGACCCATTATAAGCCAGGGACATTCTGGATAGTATTTTGTTACTTAAAGTTAAACATACACTCTAGTTGAAGATAAAAAAAAAGAATAGCATGGTACACATAAAACTACTGTTGTGTGTGGGTGTGAAAAAGAGAATTAGCTGGATCAAGAGCAATAAGGCCTGCAGTACCAGGCAGATGAGCAAAATTGTTCTTATACTGTCCTATTCTATATCCATAGGCTTCCATGTGGTGAATGAAATAAAAACACCTCTTTGGTTCAAGTTGATTGTTGGTACAGTAAACCATACATTCTCTCTGATTCAATGGAACCCCTTTTAACCAAGAACAGAGGTTCTGGGGAGAGCAGTTTCATGCACAATGCAGCAGCGTGATTGGCAGGGTGATTATAAGGCTGTGTTCACCTAATCTGACCTTTTTCTTAAGCACAATATGGCACACATAGCTTGACATGTGAATGTTGAACTTGTGGCAGGTCCTGCAAAGGAGATGATGAAGCTGGCGGTGTGACGCCAATGTGGCTAGGAGGAGAAGGCTTGGTTTCTGTGCATTAGCACATGTGACATTTGGTATCTAAAGGGAAGAACCAATAAAGAACCCAAAGATGATGACACTCTGTAATGACAGCTTTTATTACCAGCCAGTTAATCTACTCCAGTTCTGTCCTTTCAGGCCATCTGGAGCTGAATTTTTATTTACTTATTTTTAGTTTTTGGGGGGGCTTGAACTTGGAGTGTTTACCTCCTGCAAGTGTCATATTTTGAAGTTGATTCAGGGGCTAGGACAGTGACAGGCTGGTGGTAGGTGCTTCTGCATGGACATCTGTAGGAAATGAGAGTGGTCAGAAATAGTTTAGTAGGCAACCTTTGATCTGGGGCTCAGTTCAGGAAGCCAGTTTGCCACACTGTGTCTGGTGGACTACAGGAAACCTACCTGTAAATATTTCTTCTCTTCAAAACCTTAACTGGATCCAACACACATTTATTGAGTGTTGATCACTATGTGCACCACGATCTGACATCTTTGGAGGACATAAAAATAAGAGCATATAAAGATTTCTTTAAAGCTGAAGATGACAGGCCAGTCGTGGGGTATGAACTTCACTATGAACAAGCAAAATATACTATGGGTCAAAAATGAAGAGTTAATTCCTTCTTACCCAGAGGATTTGAGGAAGAAAGGGTTCAGAACTGTAAGCTGTGACGTTTTACCTTTGTTTTAAGCTAAGTGGATAGCCGGTATTGTAGACTAAATGTCTATGCTCTCCCTAGTGCCTGTGTTGAAGGACTAATCCCCCATATTATGGCATCTGGAAGTGGTGCTTTACAGAGGTAATTAGGTTAAGATGAGATCATGCAGGTGGGGCTTCTGAGATGAGATGAATGTCCTTATAGCAAGAGACCAGAGTGTTTACTCTGCCCACTCCCTGATGTTTGCAAGCCAGGAAGACAGCCCTCCCCAGAGCCTGACCATCCTCGGACCCCAACCTCAGACTTCCCAATATCCAGAACCAAGACAGATAAATGGCTACCTTTAAGCCATCTGATCTATGGCATTTGTTTATTCGGTGCCAGCTCAAGCTGAGTAAGATAGCCAGCCACAGTTTCATGGACACTGTTAGGAGACACAAGATACGTGGATCAGAGAAAAGGGACCTCATTACTCAGAAGTGTCCAGAGGAACAAAATTCTGCAGTTTCTCCAAACCCAGTTTCCTCAGAGGGGCAAAGTTCAGGTGATACCTGCCCATAGAGAGTTACATTACAAGACAGGAAACCTGAACCTCAGGAACCCAAATATTTTATGAAAAGTAAACACATCTGCCCTTTGCCCTGGAAGAAGACAT
>NW_004524801.1:2071676-2077512 GCF_000260255.1 Octodon degus | reverse complement strand
TTTTTTTTTTTTTGCAGAACCGGGGATTGAACTCAGATCCTTGCATTTGACAGTCAAGCACTTATCCTACTGAGCCATCTCCCCAGCGAAGACATGAATTCTGTCTTCCAAAGCCACTCATTTTACAAACATTACTGAAAACAGACTCTGGAAAAGCAGAGAGTGCCCCTGTTCTGAGATGATCAGCCATGCAAGTGACTTCAGGGCAGTTGTCTTCCACCAACAGCCACCAAACCAGCAGGTATCGGTTCCCCACCAAAAAGTGTTATAAAACCCAAGACTTATTCAAAGAAGGAAGCAGAAATTTCTCTCAAGATTGCATGCTTTCTGACTGGGGCTATCTACAGGAGCCCCTTAAAATTCAGTCTGTGGAAGCACTTCCGGGATACACTCCGGCAGCTATAGCCTCCTGGAAGAGTGGGAGGATCCCTGTTCTGCGCACACAACCTCACTGGCTCCCTGTGCACGTGCTCCTTAGTGCCACAAAAGAGGCACTCAAGGCCCCGTGGGATCAGGCCTTTGCCTAATTTCCCAGTGTGTGCCTCGCAAGTCCTTGCCTCCTCCTCTGTGCTCCACTACAGTCCTTGTTCCACACCTTGCTGTTTCTCTCACCCCTTTATTCATTGTAATTTGATCCTCTCCTCTCACACCCAAATTCAGTTCCCTTGACTCACCACTCCTACTTTAAGACCTGGTTCAAATACTGTCCCCTGCAGGTGGCCCTCTTTGATCACATCAAGCTGGGTAAGCTGCTGGCTTTACGTTTCCTGGCGTCCTCTGCCCACCTGTAGCACCGTCTTTCCACTCTGTTTTAATTATCTGTATGCACATTTCTCCCTGCTGGTCTCTGGGACACTTGATCAAAGTCTTTTGCTCTGTATGTTCACATCATAGTACCCAGCACTGAGAAGTTACCCAAGAAATATTCACTAAAGGAATGACTCTAACTTTCTCTTCCACTCCACCCTGGACACTGTAAGTCTGAGCCCACAAAGAGGTAAAAATCCACTGGCAAATGTGAAAACTGTAGAACTCAACCATGAGCCACTGAAAATTCTTATTTTTTCCAACTAGTTCTTTCAAGGTCTCTTGGTCTCTTGGGGTCTCTCTCTCTCTCTCTCTCTCTCTCTTTTTCTCCCCTTCCCTCCCATGCTCTCTCTCTCCCTCCACCTCAATCTTTGTCTGCCTCTCCCCCCCCCACCCCTTTTTCTGTCTTCTTCTATCTGGTGTGAGCTTGCTAGCTGCATGTAACAGTATTGTATAAGCCTCTTGATAGCTGAAACACCCACCTCTGTTCTACAGAGGAAAACAAAACCTGGAAGCTGTCCAATTATCAGGTGGTTCCAAACCTTTGCTTTGTTTTGAGAGGTAGTGATGAGTGCTCACGACAGACACCCCCGAGAAGATGATGAAATAGCAGGCTTTCTCTTCCCCAAATCTACCTACCCACCTACCCACATTTTACAGACAATTGCTGGAGGTTCATAGACACCCACAGTCCCCAGCTATTAAAAAATATATTTAAGAACTGCTAGACAAGCCCCCCATCGTGTTCCTTCCCCACTTTAATTGCCGAGGTCCTAGGCTTCCATAGTGACAGCGCTCACTCTCCCAGGAGACAGCTCAGCTCCTGCAGCTCTTTGGCAAGTGAGCCAACTATAAGATATGACAAAGGGGATGAAAGAGCAGATGGTGTGCGACTGTTTGATGGCTTTGGCCTCGCTGCATGTGGGTGATAAATAGGCAGAGGAAGCATGAAAATAGTTTCCAATAATCTTTAGGCCTACAAAAGTTCAGCTTGACCTAGAAAGTCAGCATTTGTTCATTCTTCCTCCTCTGGCTCCCAGGCACCTCCAAGTCCATCTGCTACTATTGGATTCATTGGACATGCAAAATGAAGTCACGGGAGACATAAATACACTTGTGCCCCATCCAGAGGTGCAGAGATCCCTTAAAACAAAAGCAGAAGCATGAAGGAGTGAGGAAGATCATATTTGGAACTCGGAATCTGCATTGAGCCCAAGCACCTGTTTAGCCCATCAGTCCAGACTCTCGTCGAGAACTGGAACCCTGTCTCATTCCTGGCTACACTGCGGCCTGGGTGCAGAGTAAGTGCTCGGTGAATAAGCAAGCAGGCATTTTTTAAACGAAAGCTCATGGCACATTTCTGGTGCCCACGATTCTTCTCTCTGCAAGGTACAGAAATTTGCTATACTTCTGTCTTGGTTTGGGGTTTTTTGCAAGGTGACCAATATAATACAGGACACATTTTATATTTTATATAAAAATAAATCACCCAAGAATTGTATACTATAAGCAAAGGAAACCTATCTACACACTAAACACTAAAGAATCTAGCTGAGGGCCTAGAGCTCATAACAATGCCTCCCAGCAGTCCAGCTGGAGGCCTGGAGCCCACAACAAGGTCTCATGCAGGCCCACTTCGCCATTCTGTGCTGAGAGTGCCCAAAGGTCAGTGGTGGAAACTAGGAAGTCTATGCCAGCAAGATGAAGGATCTGTGCTAGCAAGCTGGGGGATGTGAACTGGAGCCAGGAGGTAACACTCAAGGTAAGCACCAGAGCTCCCCCAAAAGTACCACAGCTATTTTCAGCAACAGTGAGGTCCTGCGCTCCTCCAGCGATGAGGAAAGCTGAGTTCCCAACAGGAAAGCCACTGTGACAAGCTTCATGAGGCTGAGCAGTGCACCATCATCCCCTTTGGAAGAAGTGATGCTCCAGTTGGGGACCAAAGCGTCTCCAAAGTTCATTGGGAAAGTCAGCATGACAAGGCCCTCCAGCAGAGCAGCCCAAGAGAACCAGCAGCCTCCAACAGCTTCTTGGAACAGCCTCCTTAACAGCGTTTCAGAAGCTTCTCCTGTTCTGCCTTCATGCTGCTGGCAACCACCCTCAGGTGGGCCTCCTGCACCCAGCACCACACTAGTTCAATTCAGTTGGGTGTAAGAAGTTGACCACCTGTTAGAAATCCTCTACAACTTACAACCCCAAATCCACTTCAAATGCTCAGCATAAAATTCATGCTTCCATCCCTTCCCCTTCCCCCACGTTCTTTCTTCCTTAATCTAAGATGGCTCCATTACTTGGAGACCAGAGTAAAGTAAAACTTACTAGAAGAAAATGCAGATATTCCACAAAATGTAGACGCTGTGAGTTGTGCTGCTGGTGAGTGGAGTTTCTACTCCATTCTTTGGGCTCACTGTGCGACAGCAAGCAGAAACAGCAAGACGCCACCCAGGATTTGGAGGCAGATGTATTTATGTCAACAGACACTGCAGAATCCCTCCCAAAATACCAGGCCCTGCCCTCTGATGGTCTAGGGCTTATGTGGGAGAAGCAAGCAGGAAGTACAGAGGTAGGGTGGCGTGTCACTCGGGGATTGGTTCTTACAACAGGATCATAGTGACCCACTGAGCATCAGTGAGCAGTCATTTCTAAAAGCAGCAACTGGAACTGGAACAGGAACTATTCCCTGGACAACTAAGAAAATGAAGTATGCTGGCTGGTGGTGGGAGCCATTTTCTGCTACAAGAGAGCTCCTATATTCTGGGGACACTCCCAGGACAGAATGGATATCTGTGCAACATCCCTACCCAAGTGCGATAAGCAAATACAGTCATAGTGACCTTCAAACAGAACGTTAAGAGCCTGCCTGACTGAAGGACAGGAGCCCCTCCCAAGCCCACCTTGGGGTCTCCAGAGTGCTTGTGCCTCTCCTCTGCTCAGAAGCTCTGGTCAGTCATGGTCACATCAGATCTCCTTTGTATCTGTGCCCCAACCCCAAGTACTTGGCCGATTCTGCTGAGAACAAGGACACCATAATCACATGGAAGTGGTGAGGGTGGTCAGAGACTGGCCTCTCCCCCAACACTATCGGCCTTGTCCTCCGAGAGGCATCCCAGGCCCCACGGCAGGAATTGCGTCTCCAGGCCTCCACTGCCCTCCATCCCTGCCTCAAGTGCCTTAAAACTCTTCCTTCTGCTTTTAGCCCAAACCTAGAATTTCCCCTGAATAATCCCCTGGCAGTGCCACCCCCGGAGGTAGCAGCAGTCACCCCGAGCTGCTTCTAGGAACTCTGAGAGTCACAAAGCAGAAAACTGTATCCTAGCTTCTAGACTGACCCTGTCCCCACCTCTTGTTGGTCTGATTAAGTCAGATTAAAATCAACATCAGAGGCTGCCCATGGGCATGTGAGAAAATAAAAAAGGTCAACACTTGCATGATAATGAAAATGAGGGAAGACAGCAAAATCGCTATGCTCAGAATCTGCCTGGATTTGTGTTTTGTTTTAATATGAACTGAAACAATCCCTTCACTAACTCTGTCCTCTAAGCCACTGCCAGTGTGGCCAGCATAGTAAGGAGCATTGTCAGGAGAGGCCAGGCCTGGGGCTATGTACGCTGTTCCCCAGGGACAATCCTGGCCTTCAGTAAGGAGGAGAAGATACATTGTTCTCAGGCAAAGGTCCGTTCTTCCAGCTACAACAAATTAGAATGGGAGGGCCACAGCCATGTCCTGCACCAGGGAAATAAATAAGAATACAAAGAGAAAAGAGCTTGTTTCATTCTGTCAAAGTTCAAGACGTGACAAATTGGTGATAGATTAGATGGATGGATGGATGGATAGATAGACAGATAGATAATTACATAAATTGATGAATAGATAATATAGATAGATGATGATATATAATAGATGATTAGATAGATTGATGGATAGAGAGATCATGACTATATGGATAATGATGAAGATAGATAATAGATAAATGATAGATGATGGATAGGTAACAGATGGATAAGTAGATGATAGGTGCATAGATATATGATGATAGATTGATAGGTGGGTAGATGATAAGCAACAGGAGAGGGAAAGAGAGAGAGAGAGAGAGAGAGAGAGAGAGAGAGAGAGAGAGAGACAGAGAGAGAAATGACAGCAAAACCAGACAGGATTATTCTTGGAAAAACAGAATTTATTCCTGCACAAGAGAAAGGGATGGCCACCCAGAATGTATGGGCTGGCACAAGTCATGGCTGCAGGCAGGGAAAGCCTGTGGCACAGATTAAAGGTAAAAAGAAGTGCATGATAAGTTGTATTGAAACAAAGAGAACACTGGTTACAGATGCCTACGGCAGGACAGCAGCTCATTAGTGGAGGCCCGTGTCAGGGCAGTGTCTCTATAAGCAGTTTTCTGTCCTTGCGTGACTCTTGCATGATAGATATCCAGCTTTTGTTGTGAGTGACTCAGACTCCCTTTCGCCTTAGCTTTGTCTAATTTCCAAAGGTGCAGTTCAGAAAAATTCCTTTGCTAGTTTCTGATAGGCAACAAGTCGCGCATGGAGCCTCCCTGCCGACGCACTCACTCTTGCCCCACTCCTTGTCAGCCATTTGCTGAGAGCTTGGTGAGGTGACTCCAATTTGGTTCTAATGACTTTCTCAGAGACAGAGCAAACATTGAGGCAGCCAACCAAGCTGATGCCCTAAGAGACTCGGAACTGTCTAAATAGCTTCAAGGACATAAATACTACGAAGAAAGAAATGATCATCACTTCTGTTTTGCCTTCAACAAGTAGCCATTCTTTTTCTGTTAAAAAAAAAAAAAATGTTTTACAGGGCCACAGCAGAGAGGGAAGGGGATTTAAAAGGGAAACAATCTGTATTATATACATCTATCAGCTCCCCAAAGTGATTGTAAAAGGCATGTCCCACAAACACATACTGATAGATTATTTTTTTAAAAGGGCCCCCGCTTTTACTGGTAATCTGCTAAACTGTATCTCTCTCTCTCTCTCTCTCTCTCTCTCTCTCTCTCTCTCTCTCTCTTTTT
>NW_004524801.1:2060891-2071576 GCF_000260255.1 Octodon degus | reverse complement strand
CTCTCTCTCTCTCTCTCTCTCTCTCTCTCTCTCTCTCTCTCTCTCTCTCTCTCTTTTTACATAGATTAGTCACTGCTTTCATTATACTTTGCTTTTCTGATGTTCTAGCACCTATCTCTACAAACGGTAAGAAACAGAAAGCCTCGGTAAGTCTTGACTGCAGACTCTGGAATGGCGTCTCACTAGGCTTTTTATTTTATTTATTTATTTATTTTTAATGTATTCAGTACAGGGTCCACAGGGTCTCCCAACACAGATCAGACTCATAGTGATCCTCCTGGTTTCAGCATCCCAAACACTGGGATTACAGATGTATGCCACCATGCCCAACCTCCATAGTCGTCTCAGGGCATCCTGGGGGCGGGGCCGGCACTGCACGAGGAGGATCGAAGCCCTGGCCCCTGCGCTCTGCCCAAGCAGGGGCTTTAATCTGCTGAGCTATCTGGCCAGCCTTTTTCAGTAGGCTTTTTTTTTTTTTTTTTTTTAATGTATTTTGGAATGGCTTCACATCCAGTAATTCTTTGTTGTGAGGGCTTGCCTCTGCCTTTCAGGTTACTTGACCGCATCTCTCACCTCTGCCCTCCACATGCCAGCAGCACTCCCTCCCCAGCGTGACAACTAGAAATGTCTCCAGACATCGTCACTGTTGTCTGGGAGGCAAAAATCACCTGAATTTAAAACCACTATTCTTTTTTATCTATTCCTCATTAGATGGGCATTTGGGTTGCTTCCAAGATTTAGCTACGGACAAATTGTGCTGCTATAAACAGGGACACACACATATTGCTGTGGTATGATGATTTCAGTTCTGTTGAGCACCTAGGAGGGGAAGAGCTGGCTTGAATGGGACCTCCAATGCTAGCTTTTTGAGGCATCTCCATACTGATTTCCATAATGGTTGTACCAGCCTGCACTCCCACCAATGGTGGAGCAGGATCTCCTTTTTCCCACAGCCTCTTCAGCTGGGAACCTAAACAACTAATTTGAAGATAACAGCATGCAATACAGCAACCATTATTGAATTCCTATTACTTTGTTTAGTGAAATTTTGTATCACTACCAATGCTTTTTACTATGCTGTATTCTTTAAAAAAAAATTAAAAATAAAACCACTATTCTGAAATGACAAAGCTAAGGCAAAAGGGAATCTCAGTCACTCACAACGAAAGCTGGATATAAGTATTTTTACAGCGAACTCCCTGCCAATTAGAAGAACACACTGTGTCTTCCATGAGTGTCCCTGGGCCTGTGTTGGAAATGGGGGTGGGGTGGATATGTTTTTGAGGAAGTCCCTCTGTGGGGCCAGACATCACCAATAAAAAATAAAAGTAAAGGGAGGGAGGGAATAAGGGAGGAAAGGGAAATCCTTTAGGAAAATAAAAATATATGTTCTCGTACATCCAAAATGGCCAGTGAACAGCTAATCATATTCCTAAGTCATTTAAAGTCTGCGGGCTTCTGTGCTCTGACCATCGTTCCATTTCTGTCACCTCCCCTCCCCAGAGCAGCAGCAATACCTTAGATTCCTGTTAATGTCTTTTTCTTTTATATACATTTGGTGAGGGGTCTTACTACACAGATCAGACTCATAGTGATCTTCCTGTTTTCAGCCTCCCCAGCTCGGGGATTATAGGCATAATTGGTCACTGGTTTGGTCACCTGCTCAGCATGCCCCAGGGGCAGGGCTGGCATGGCATGAAGGACCAGGGATGGAACCTTGGTCCCTGTGCTTGCCAAGGCAGGCGCTTAGTCTGCTGAGCTGTCTTGCCGGCCCTTCATGTGAATGATAAATCCTTCACTGAATGTATCTGTACTCAAAGTCTGAGGGAAGCAGGAAGTATTTATTCAGCAGCTGTGAGGCTGTGCTCCTGGACAAGGCGTCCACATGGATGTCACGTGGATCCCGTCTAAGGACAGGGAGGCCACACTGATGAAAGTGCTCACATCCAGGTAGCAGATATAGAAGTGTCTCCTTTGTGTACCCACAATGCTTTGGTGCAAGGGTTGTGTTTACCTCAGTTTCCTTGTAGGGTCCATTTGGCCCAGAGACCCTGCCCCAGAAAAAATCTTAAAATTTACAATATAAAACTCAAAAGGTGACAGTGTACTAGCTATATTGAAAGACTTCAGTACATGATGTAGTTGGATCCTCCTTTCTTTATTACTGCATTAATTCACAGTTTATGGTTAGTTATGAGAATCACTCTATTTTGAAGGGATAAATAGCACAAATGAGGTTTTTGAGATATTTGGTTTAAATGTAATGTGTTGTAAACCATACCTCTGGTTTCTATTCATTTCAAAGTCACGGGCACTATTAATGATGCTGACATCGATGGCCTATGTGTGTCATCAAAGAAAAGTTTGAATTTCAGCAAAAGGATCATGGAAATAAAAATGCTAGTGCTCAGGCCAAGTTCACGGACCTCCTGAATTCAGGGGTTTGTGGATCGCCATGGATCTGAGTCAGGGTGAGAACTGTTTCCACAGGATCTGGCTAATGTCCTGAGCTGCCAGGTCATGCACTCTCTCCCTAGAAGCAGAGAATACCAGGCATGGGGACTTGACCCAGGCCACACCAATCAGCATCCTTTCTTGAATTTCCTGGTGAAGTGCTCAAGGGGCATGTTATAGGAATATTCATCAATTTATAATGATGACCTCTGTACACCAGAGAAGCCGGGAGGAATCAGGAGGGGAGTGGATGCTAGGAAAGTCTAGTCTATCTGTGGCAGTTATTGGGTCTGCCTGACCAGGCCGCCAAGTGCCCAGGCATTTGGGTAAACATTATTCTGGGTGTTTGTTTAAAAGTGTTTAAGGATGAAAGTACTGTTTGAATCAATCAGTTGAGTAAAGCTGACTGTCCTCCCTGTTGGAGGGTTTGTTCACTCTGCTGAAGGTTTGAAGGGAAAAGAGACTGAGGAAAGAGAATTTGTTCTCTCTGCCTATTTTAATATAGGACTTCAGTCTTCTCCTATGTTTGGACTTAGATCCAGCCTGGAACTCCCACTATTGGCCCTCCTGCTTCTCAGGTCTTCAGACCTACTCTAGAATTGAGCGTGGCTAGGACTTGGGATAGACAGATGGACAGACAGACAGATAGATAGGAGCTAGATAAAGGCACTCTGAGGATTCTGTTTCTTTGAGAATACCAACTAATGCATCCTCTTTTCAGCCTCCATTATTGTATGAGCCCATGTCATATAGATGGATAGATAGACCCACAGGCACACACATACATATATACATATATATTTATTCTTTTGTAATATATAGAAGATAGGTAGATGATACATAGATAGATAGATAATCCTAAGGTTGTGTTCCTCAAAGAGCCCCAGCTACCACACAATCACCATCTAAGCTTTGGGTCCACATATCTCTGTAAGTGAGCACACAGACAGAAAGTCTGAAGTTCTATAATATGTAATATCTTAACCTTAGAACAGTAGGATTCTTTAAAAAATGAGTCATCACAAATAATGGAGCCCACCCTCTGCAGTGAACTCAGTTGGGTCTATTGTGTGGCAAGTAAAGAATCCTGTGACCTGAGAGAGACCTACCAAGGGCAACCCTCAGGGCAGCTTATGGGAAGCAGAAATATTTGAAGCCAGGCAATCTTTTTACAATGTCCATTCTTATTACTTCAAAGAGACAGTGCCCTGTGGTGGTTCCTCAGGTCACACTATCAAATCTGTCCTCCCTGCTGTGGCTGTCTGAGGCTTTGCTAGTACTCCTTACCCTCCTGCGTGTGGATAACATTCACTGCCCATCCATAGGTCTTGTGTGATTCATGGATTTGAACTTCCACATCTGTCCATCAGCTCCAGCCACTGCCAAACAGATAGCAGGCCCAAGGACTCAAGAAGAAAGGTTTGCAAAAGGATTCAGGATTTCTGGTTCACTTATGGCATCTGGAAAAAGATCTCAGGGCCCCTAAGGCTGAAACTGAATATTTAGAGTAAGTGCATATTAGTGCAATAATCAAATCAAAATTAGAACTACTTAGATCAGCCTGTGTGCCTGCTATGTTAAAATCCCAGCAGCAAAGCAGAGAGCAGTGGCGTAGTCCAGGAAAACCAGCACTCTGGGAGACGAAGCAGGAAGATGACAAGCTCTAGCCCAGACTGGGCCACCTTGCCACTTAACAAGACCCCATTTCACAGTGATAGATGCAATTGGCTGAGGCTCTAGCTTGGTGTGAAGGCTCTGGGTTCAACGTGCAAGCCAGGGCCGGGGGCAGAAGCACAGTGGAGAAAGAGACCCTTAACTTCCTCCCTTTCCTTCTGAGGGTGAGAACTGTTTCAACCACTCACTGGAGCTAAGAGCAGTCCAAGCCTGAACTCTGAGCTCTGAAAGGCAAGCTCTAGACACTGAGCAGTCTTCCCCACCAGCACCTCCTGCTCGGCCCCAAGCAGGCTAAAGTTGTTTTTAGTTGCTGTTGTGTTTCTAATTCTAAAGAAACGGCTATTTTATTTGGCTTTCAGTCTATTACTCATGCCATGCAACATGCCTGCGCTGCGGCCCAGCCAAGAAAGTGAAATATAAGAGATTAAAAACAGATCTGTCTAGTGAGCAGGTGTTGCGCATTATCTAATAGCAAACTAAATATAAAAAGGGAGGCTAATTAGAGCCCTGGCAGCGCTCCTGCTTTTGGCGTCACAGCTCCTTAACTCTGAAGTTGCCTCTCAGCAGAACGAAGCTTACTGGAAAGTGGAGGCTGTGGCGTGGGGGCAGGGGGGAGCTGGCCTGCCGTGGAAGGGAGGGCAGAGAGTGTGCGGAGGGGCTACTTTCGTCTGGCAAGGCCAAACAATGAGCAACAGCAGGGCAAAGCTGTTTGATCAGTTGAGGCCATGCCTGTAGTCCCAGCCCTCTGGGAAGCCAAGGCAAGAGAAGCCCAAAGCTAAGCCCAGACTAGACAATTTTGCAACTGAACGAGACTCTGTCTCAAAATAAAAATTGAAAAAGGGTTGATGATGTAGCTGGGTGTGAAGAGCCTGGATTCAATCTGCAGTAGTGCACTATCAGAAAACGAAACAAACAGAAAGGTTTTTCTGATGAGAAAAATTCAGTTACTTAGAAGCTCAAAACGTCCTCAAAGAGGATTCCTCCAAGTGTTGTCCTCAGGCCAGCAGCCTCAGCGTGTCCTGACAGCTTATTAGTAACCCAGTCTTGAGCCCAGTCCTGAAGTACTGAGCCAGAACCTAGATTTTCAACAACAGATTGCCTGTTGACTCTGCCACACTGAAGTCTCAGAAATGCTTTTCAAGGAATTGGAGTGGAACTCCCGGGGGAGGTAGAGGTAGGCAACCAGGACTTCCTGAAAAGGCAGCACGGTGCGATATTTGCTGGTGCCTAAGAGAGGAGTCAGAAAATCTTTCCATAAATTTCCAGACAGAAAATATTTAAGCCATACAGTCTCTATAACAAATAATTAATTCTATTTTATAGCATAAAAGCAGCCATAGACATTATGTTTATATGTCCATGGCTGTGTTTCAATAAAACTTTATTTACAAAAGTAGGTGTTGGGCCAAATTTGGCTCACACACAGTAGTATGTTTCTCTCTGGCCTAAGGAAACAAGTCTGCCTTAATACAGCATGGAAAGTCCTACACCAATTGTAGTTTGATTTTTCCTGACTTGAGGCCTCACTAGTTTCTGAACCAGCTCTGTCAGTGTGATAGACTACATTAAATTGGGGGTTTGTTCTTTGACAAATAGGAACATATGATTTAGCTCTATTCTTCAAGCATGCTTTTATTCTAAAAAAGAAAATGTTAAAAACTAAAGTCATTTTTAAAAAGAACAACTGTAGTTATTGCAAAATTGGATTCTAACTATATACTACTTGAAACACATTTTTAGGGGTGAGGGGTAATACCAGGCTTTGAACCCAGGGCTTTCCACTGAGCTGCATCTCCAGCCCTTGTTTCTTAGTTCTTGCTAAATGGCTAAGTTATCCAAGCTGGGGTCACATTTGCAATGCTCCAGCTTCAGCCTCCCACAGTTCTGAAACTGCAGGTGTATACCAACACACCTGACTCTGAAGCCTGATTAACTGCCTTCTGATAATCTGCAGAAGGAGTGAGAACCAAAATAAGTCCACTGATGTACAATAAAACCCACCATTCACTGCAGATCATAAATGTTTTTAATTAGGTGTAAACTACAGACCTGGTGCTGGCAACTTCTCTATTTCTTTTTTTTTTTTTTTTTTTCTTTTTTTCTTTCTGGCTACCAGTAACAGTCCTATTAGCATACCCACCTGGCTGGGCCTTGTACTGATGGACCTTTATCAGTCTGATATATGGGGCATCAGGATCACAGTGAATTAGGGAGAAAAAGAAGAATCAGCGAACGATGGCTAACAGGCTTGCATTGTGCTTGCTGAGCCTGTGCTACGGGGGTATCTCTGCAAATGCAAAGGACACACAACTCTATCTGGGACCACTTAGCTTTCAGGACACCAAAGCAAGGCTGGTAAAATTCCATTATCTTGGTTTGGATCCTCCCTAGAAACAAACACGGATACAATGGTCTTCGTGCTCTGGTGGCCCTGTGGCCCTGGTACGGTAGTGGGGACTTGAGGTAGAAAGGAAGAGCCAATAAAGTACATTCTAGTTACTACTGGGAGCAAGTGGAGCTCCCCACTAGGAGAGAACCCGGGAGCCTGCCCCACCCAGGAGGCCAGGGGGCCGAGGTGTTCACACACCAACTCTGTCCCTCCTGGACTCCCAGCCAGCAGGAGGGAGGGACCAGAACCCTCTGGAACTCTCTCTCATTCCCTACGTGGAAAACAGCAGAATCCATGACCGGGGGATGCCCCCCAGCAAAGAGGGATCAGTATTGGCAGATGGCAATCAGGCTGGTACCAGAGAACTGGTGAGCGTGATGGGTGATGGTCAGGGCACCAGCAGCACCTGCCATGTCCTTATAGATTGTCGCCTCTGCCACCACCCCCTCTGATCATGTAACTGAGCAGACTCTTAACAGACACTGAGGAAATCTGTGTCAGCGTGGGTGGGACTCAGTTGCAAGAAACCGAAAATGTGACTAAACGGTGCTTTAAATATATTAAAGGTTTTATTTTCTCATATAATAAAGAGCCTGAAGATAAGCAGATGGGTCTGATGTAGTGGGCTGGCAGGACAGTGACAGACCTGACCTTCTTCTGGCCTGCTCCTCAGTCACTTCACTCCGTGGCCTGGGTCCTCCTGCTGGTGCACTGATGGCTACTCTAGCCCCAGTATGGCGTCCACAGGCTAGGGAAGAAAAGGGGAAAGGCCATGGTCAAATGATTTGGCCAGCTGAGTGAGCACTGTCCCACAGAGGTTTCCAAGAGGTCCCACAGGAAGCTTTAGCACCTACTGCGTTGAGCAGAACTCTTCCAGGACGCTGATCTCTGAAGGAGACTGGTAAACAGAGGCTGAACTTCAGAGTGGGCACAAAAGGAAGTTTCCACTGGTTAGGAAGAAAAGAGGACAGATGTTGGGTAGGAATTTTAACTGTTTCTGCCATATATTGTTTCCCACACACCCTGTGATATTGACACACTACCAACTTGAGCTAAAAGAGTAGCTAACTGTAGCCTAGAAAATTGAAAAGTATGGAAGTTTTGGGCTGAAGCTAAAGAAAAAAAAAAGAAAAGAAAAAAAAAAAAATGTAACCAAGACAAAAGTTCTTTAGGGTAGACCACGAACTAGGACTGGTTCTGTCATTGCAAATGCCTGTTGTGTGTTGTTTAGTCAAATGATATTTTTGAAGTTTGGAATTTGGCCCAGTATTTGAATAAAGATGACCAGCTTCTATCAAATGGGATGTGATAATTCCAAGTGGTGTTTCAGAAACAAGAATGACATTTCTCTAATGAGGGGATGGGTTTTTAAAGTTAACAGTTGTGACTTCTAATCCAACCGATTAACTACATATTCTCCCCCCCTTGTTCTTCCCAAAACTATGGAAATATCAGTGAAGCAAACATAAATCCACAAGGACAAAGTGGTAAAATGAGTAGAAAAGCAATGGAAGCTCCAGAAGGAACAATAGAGATGTAAATCAGTCCCCTTGTGAGCTACCCTCTCCTGTCCCATGGAACCCTGAAAAGGGGCCACCGGTATACAGAAAGTGAAAAATAATTTTATTTTATTTTCAAGAACTTTATTTATGTTATTTTCAAGTCTCAAGGCAGATAAAAGAGCATAGTTTAAAAAGACACACAGGGGCTGGAGAGATGGCTCAGTGGTCTAAAGCACCTACTTGAAACAAGCTTGGCAAAGCACATGGACCTCGGTTCATCCCCAGCACCACATGCCAGCCAGCCCCGCCCCCTGGTGGGCTGAGCTTGCCACACACACACAATAAATAAATGTAATAAATAAAAATAAATAAATATTTAAAAAAAAGAACTAAAGCAAGCTTATTAAAAATAATAATAATAAAATAAAAAGACACACAGTTGACTCTCTAACCCTATCTCTAGCCCTGAGACAGGTCTAGTACAGGAAATGCTGTTCTCTGAAGAAAGCGTGCTGAAGCCACGCAGACAGCTAAGCAAGGTGGTCAGAGGGAGCACTGCGTTGGAAATGGGGTGCTAAAATGGGAATCTACTGGCACGTGATGGAACCCGGTGTTCATCCCTCTGCCGGTCCCTCACACTCAGAACCTTGGGAGACAAGTTTACAAACTTCTCTTGAGACTGAAAAATATAAATTGTCAGATGTTGACATTTTGGGATCCCCCTTTGAAAAGCTGGCTCACTGTCCCCTACTCTGCAGTTTCTACATCTACCTTTCAAAAAGCCTGTCCTCATCTTACTCATGTATGAATGGAAAGCTGAGTATGACGCACTACTGAAGAGAGCTCTCAACATTAAAGACAAATAGCAAAATAAACAAACTAGAGAAGGAAATCTTAATTATTAGCTAGACATACTATTGGAAACAGGAGAATGTGTTTGCTGTATGAATAAATTTTAAGGAAAAATTAATTCTGTAGAAAGATGAGTTCTTTGAAGTCATGAAATAAGTAATAACTCTAAGAAAATATCAAAGAATAGAAAAGAGTTCTTTAAAATACAGGTTGCTGGGGCTAATGCAACCATCACTGCTGCCCATCTGCAGAAGACAGAAGACTTTCAGCTTTTGCAACACTGAACCTCTGTGTCCTTTGAACAACCACCACCACACCCTCTTCCCATCAGCAACTGCCAGCTTTCTGTACCTACGAACTAAAAGGAAAAAAAAAAAAAGAAAATAATACAACAGTTTCAAAACAGGCTAGTAGGAGAGTTACAATAATTAATACATTGGATATTGTTGGTTTTGCAGTAGTTATTCCAAGTACAAGATAAGGGCATGATATCTTGTCCAAATGACATTAGCATAAGCCTTTCTTTTCTATGAACTAAGAGAAACCAGCTGTATGTAGCTACCATAAGAGTTTAATTTCATTAGGAACCTCATATATGTGAAATAGACGGCATTTGTCTCTGTGGGACTAGATCACTTCACTTAGCACAACTTCCTCAAAGAACATTCATGTTGCAACATATGTTGACATTTTCTTCCTTGTTAAGGTTGAATAATATTTCCTTATATCTGTGTGTCTCATTTTCTTTATCCTTTCATCCGTGGATAGATAGTTGGGCTGCTTCCACTCTTCAACTATTGTAAATAATACTACTGTGAACACAGATATACAAATATCTCTTTGAGAACTTAACTTTCAATTCTTTTAGTCATATGCACAGAAGTAGGATCACTAAATAATATAATTACGTGTTCTCTCTCTCTCTCTCTCTCTCTCTCTCTCTCTCTCTCTCTCTCCCCCCTTCCTTTGGTTTTTAGAGACAGAGTGTGGCTTTGTAGTTCAGGCTGGCCTTGAGCTTACTGTGATCTTCCCGCTTCAGCCTCCCAAGTGCTACTTTTAATTCCTGTAAAACTACTATACTGTTTCTTAGGGAGAGAAAAAATGTGTGTAGTAGAAAGTCTTAAAAGTACCTTCAAAATCAAGTTGGAAGGCAATGTGAAGAAACTCTTATAGAAAGCAAAACAAAAGCACTAGAAATGTAAAACAGGAAAGAAGAAAAAATTGAATGCTACTCTATGAAATAAAAAGTCCTACTGAGAAGCTCCAGAAGAAAGAAATAACAAAAATAGAGAAGGAAAAGTATTATTAAAAATATAATGCAAGACACTTCCTCCCAAACATAAGGAAATTAGTTTCCAAAGTGGGAGAGCCACTGAGAGTTTAGAACACATAATCATGAAAGTTCTGAGCCAATAGATAGACAAAATAAAATAGAAAGCAAGAGAGAAATCGGTCTGCATCATACAGGCGAAGAAGTACTGGGTGGCATCTTGCTCTTGAACGTCTTCCTAGGGAGTTAAAATCCCCTTATGATCCTGCAGAAAAAGTATATTTCAAGCTAGAAACCTATGCTCAGCTAAACTATCAATCACATATAAAGATAAAATAAAAATATTTTCAAATTGTAAGACCTAAAATATTTATTTGCAGCATAGTTTTTGAAGAAGGGATAGACCAATCAGAGTGTATTTAGGAAGGAGTGGGGGTGCACATGTGTAATTCCAGCACTCTGGGAGCTCCAGGTCAGTCACAAGTTCAAGCTCAGCTCGGGCAATTTAGCAAATTAACAAGATCCTTCTCAAAATTTAAAAAAA
>NW_004524801.1:2052701-2059921 GCF_000260255.1 Octodon degus | reverse complement strand
GAGATGATACAGAATCTCACTAAACAAAATAAGAATTCAACATTACATGTTGTTGTCTTCAAATGAGTTGCTGAGATTATCAGTATAATCCTGTAATACTGGTAAAAAAAAAAAAATTGAAAGGAAGAGAAAAAAATTAAGCATTAACTGCTCCTTTCAATAGAAGAGCCAAAATCAGCAGTGCAATTATCCAAGATATCTAGAACCTCTGCACCTATCTAGGACATGAACTTTACTTAAATTTAAAGGAGCATCCCTTTGACCACTTGGGCCTAAGTAAGTAATTTTTCCTGGCTGGTCCTCAAGCATTTCCCTTCAGGCCCAGGGTCCCCAGGGGTCTGTCCTCCTCCTGGGGTCACCATTTCTTCCAGGCCACTCTCTTTGGACTAAGAGGGACAACTCTTGTGGGTTTTTCATCAGAATCAGCGTCTCACCTTCAGCTTTCTCGAGTGACTCAGACACAAGCTTGTAGGTAATGTAGGTTCCTTTAAGCTCTTGGAGACTTAGTTCAGGCCCCAAAGAGACTGACCCACTGAGACCAAGAATGAGGGTCTGGGCCCTGATGATGGAGACATAGAGGAGTTTATTGAGGACCGTAAGGAGGAGCTGACAGTGGAAGAATTTGCTGGACTCCAGAGCAAGCAGCAGAAGGGGCTTGTGGAGGAGCTTTCCTCTCCTTGCCGAGGAAGAGGGAGACAGGGAGGAGGTGAGCGGTGATGTGATAAAATCCATTATGGAAAAACAGAGTGAGTGCTAGGATGTCTTGGAGAAGCACCACCCCAAAATAAAACTGTAACTAAGAGAGTGTTGAATCTGATGAATGATAACATGGCATGGTCTCATGACAGAGTTATGTAGCACAGGAAAAAGCAAGTGACATAAGACAGATTTTTTTTTTTTTTTTTTTTTTTTCAGAATTGATCCTGAAGCTAAGAGACAAAGAAGAGAGGAAACCCCTGAGGGAGATCTCCCTGTTGTCCTTCTCCAAACAATAACCCTTCCCCACTCACTTTCCCATCCTCCATACCAGAAGTCACCTCAACCAAGGCCAGTAGTTTCTCTCTTTCATATTTTTATGGTTAACTAATACATTACATATAGTTCAGGAGGGATTAACCTTGTTTACAGTGAACCTTATTGGAAAATTTGATTCGGTTCACAACCAAAATTGGTTCACAACCATGTTCGTAGGGGTCACAACAGATTAACCTTATTTCTATTGAATCTTAGGAGGAATTTGATTTAGTTCACAACCAATTCAGTTTGCTACCAGAATCGTGAAACTGTACAGAGCTTCCCATCCTGTGTGGGAGGAGTGTTTTGTGGCGAAAGAGAAGTCTGGTGTTAGGCACCTCGGTGCCCCCATCACTCCCTCCAGAATACTCACCTGCTCTCCAACTCCCTATGCCTCTCCAGCCTCCTTCCTGAGACCAGAGCTGAGGGCACAATCTAATTAGCAGACTCACTATTGCAGTCCTAGTCAGTGGGATACAGGGCTCACGCTAGGATACGGGGCTCATCAGAAGCTTCTTGATGTGGGCATCAAAATTAAGAAAACAATAGAATGACTTATTTTAACATCCTAAGACATCTAGCATGCAACTTGGCCCCACACTGAACAACTATTACATGGTCATAAAAATGTGAACAATGACTAATTTAATCAAACTGATGATGGTGGGCCAGGGAGATAGCTCAGTGGCATAAGCACCTGCCTGGCAAGTGCAAAGTCCTAAATTCGAGTTCAATCCCCGGTACTGGAAAAAACCAAAAACCCTTATGATGGCAATATAATGAGAGACCAGGTCAAAGGTAAAGACTGATAGTCTTATTTGTTTATTTGTACTTTTAGGGAAGGGTCTACAGGGTGTTCAGGGTCTCACTACTAGATCAGACAGTGGTCTGCCTGTTTACAGCCTCCCAAGAGCTGGGATTACAGGGGCGCACCACCACACCCAGTCTCAACTGCCATCTCAGCGCGCCCCGGGGGCGGGGCTGGCACACAAGCCCGAGATTGAACCTCCTCCCCTCCCCACCCCACCCCCCACCCCCGTGGCCCCTGCTCCTGCTTGCAGGCGCTTTAATCCGCTGAGCTATTTGGCCAGCCCTAAGACTGATAGTTTTACCCACTAAATGTGAAGGTCAAAGCTCCAAGGTGCAAACAGTCTCTACTAGGGTTTGTTAAAGCTGGAAATCGGACTATCAAAGGATATCAGATAGCACTCTAAAACCTCAGGGAGCAACACCCAGCTACACCGTGGGCTGCGCCAGAATCCCACGTCTCCAGTGTGAGCACCCGTGGTGCAGCCAGCATACCACACTGCTGTCACTGCATGTCAGAGGCCCTGCCCCTTCATCCTGCCACAAGCCGGACCAGGCGCCACCAAGGTCAGCAGAGTATGCCCCTGGCGACCCCGTTTCCTCAAGAGCACACTTTGGAATGGAAATCCCCAGCAGGTGCGTCCAATTGGTGAAGCCTGAATTCCATGCCTGCACCCAAGCCACGAGAGACTGTAATGCAATTTTGACTACTCCTATCTTGGGAACTATGCAGAAAATTACCCATATACAAGGCATGTCCACAAAATAATGAGTTTCTACACATAACAAATATCTCCTCCAAGGAAGTCAACAGTGGTGAAAATTGATGAATTCAAATATTGCATCTCATCTAGAAAGATGATGGTACTGCTTGAGAGTTGCACGTCCGGGAAGCCAGCCTGGGAGCTGAGGCTGACAGGTGAAAGGCAGCTGGTTTTCATATAACTTTTCGGGAAATGTACTTTTTTTTTCATTTTACACCATGTGCGTGTGATATTCTGATAAATGTATATGAAGCATAAAGAGGTCACATTTCCTAAGTGTGTTGTACTTCAAAGGTGACACATCAGCGTGGCAGGCTGGCAGCGTGCTAGCCGGGACACTCGGCCTGCTGCCAGCTGCAGGTCCTGCTGGTCTGCCCTCAGCTGTCTACGGTGAGAGGAGCGGCTGCATTTCCAGCTAGCAGTTCAACAGTTCAACATCAGTGTAAGTAGGAAAGCAGATTGACTTTTGTGGATACTGTTTTCTCTGTTTAAATTTTTTCCTGCCCTTCTTAAAGAGTCCAGCATAACTACATAAAGCTCATATTGAATTTTTTAAATTAGAATACAAAGTTCACTAAGTACGTACCAGGGCAGGATGTTTCACAAGGCCCTGGCTTCAACACCACAGCAGAGGCGTCCACCGTGGCCTTAGCCTCCTGTGCCAGAGTCAACTCCGGAAACACGTGGCTCACGGAGACACACACGGCCTCATGCTCAGAGGAGCCCTGAGGTGGGATGCTCTGCCGTTACTTTCTCAAAATTCTCACTAATTTTTGAACAAAGGGCCCTACAGTTTTCAGGTTTTTTTGGCAATGGGTCCTGCAAATGAGAGAGCCAGGCCTGCAGATACCTAAAGTCTGGGACCAAACTTAAGGCTTAAGCATAGACATCACATTAGCCAAGATTTCTCTCTCTCTCTCTCTCTCTCTCTCTCTCTCTCTCTCTCTCTCTCCTCTTCCTCCTCCCCCTCTCCCCCCTCTGTTTTCCTCTCCCCCTCTCCCCCACCCTCCTTCCCCCACTTCTTCCCCTCTCCCCTATAGCATCTCTTTCACCTGTCACTTCCCTTTCCCATCAAATTACATACAAAGTTCTCTGAGGACATGTGACCACACATTTTTCTATAAATAGTCTGCCTCTCTCTTATCAAGTTCTCAAAATTATAAGAGTGCAGAATGTACATGTCTTGACGTTCTGGGTCCTCCTTCACAACTCAGCGTGAAGGTGCACTTCTTTCCCTGTTGCTCTGCATGTTCATTCTGTGCTCCTCACACAAATCATCACCTCACCGAGTGTTGATCCTGTAGGCTGAGATTGTGCTCACATTTCTTATCGCCATGTATGTTTTGCAATGAAGGAGCCACCACCAAATAATTAACAGAAACTGTTGTTTAAAACTGGTTGGAAATGGCACAGCTGTTAGTATCATTCTCTTCCGAGGCTGAAAGTGAGTTCTTTAAAGCAAAGTTCTGGCCATAGATTTCCATCGAGAAGGAGGGTATTTTATGTACATAGAGCATAGTACCTAAAAGGAAACTCATTTAATACAGTATGGCTTTAACAGTTGCTTTTAGTAGAATCCTCTAGATATTAATAAATTTTGAAAAAATAGACTCACAGCATGTTAAAACTGGATGTATTCTTAGAAACAGATGGGAATTGCTCTCTAAAAAAACTTAGTGTGTGCTAAAGCATTTTAGGAACAATGTGCCAAAGTTTATTTAGTTTTATGATTCTGACAGGTTAAATGGACCCTTTGAGATATTTCTGCCTCAAACACAGACTCACTTAATGAGCAGAGTCTTAGCAAAGCAGGGTCTAAGTCTTGGCTCTGCCTCATCCTTAGGGCTCTACTGTTAGCAATAGGTTTCTATATGCCCAGATTATTGTATTTAATCTTTTCAGTTCTCTGAGAAGTCACAACCCCTGTTTTTCAGGTGAAAACAACCTTAGCTCAGAGAAGCTGCGTGATGTGCCTAAGGCCACAGAATGGGGAGTAATAGACAGAGCTGTTGGCCCCAGATCAAGTGCTTTTTGTACCACCCAAAATAGCAGTGTGTTCCCCAAATGGAGAAATGTATAGGCAGGTCGTGGAGGCATGACCTTTCAGACTGTCTATCCTTCCCTTCCTCTCTGGCACCATTTCCATGCTCTGCTTCAGGGCCACCGTGAATGAAGCATCTTTGCTTCACCAAGGCCTTCTACCACAATGTTTCTTCTCAGAATCAGCTGACCATGTACTGACTCCCCTGAAAACATGAGCCAGACTGAGCCTCTGCTCTTTTAAGCTATATGGATGTTAGTGACTTTGTCCAGCAGCAAGAAAGCTGACTAATACAGAAAATTGGTACCAGAGAAGTGGGGTCATTGTGGTGACTGTACCTGACCATGTGATGTAGAAAACTTTGGAGCTGGTTTTAAGGAAGAGTTCAGAAAGGTTTATAGATGTGGCCAAAGAAGCAGTACTATGGTATAAACCAATCTTGATGAGAGGATCTGGTTGGATGTTAAAAGATTGGAATGCCAATAGAAATGCACACAGGAAAGGCCAAGTTCATAAGGTTTCCACTGGCAACAAGAACGCCATTGGCAGTTGGACTATGGGTCATATATGTTTCTGACAGAAAATTTGTCTACACTTTGCATTGATGTGTTTAGTATATCTAACCTACTAAAGGAACATCATCGCTTAGCAACACAGAATTCTGTGGAGTATCAGTTGTTTCCCCTTGTGATCATATGGTTAACTAAGAGCTATGGCTCTACTATAGCCACTACTGCATAAGGCCTCGCTGTCATTATGTGAGGGGTCATCTGTTTGGGAGGGTTGAGCAGCTGCTTGTGCAGTAAAACTTCTGGAAGAGGCAGGGCAGAGGCAAGCCCAGTGAGAGAGGAGAAGCTAACATCAAGCAGACTGGTTCATTTTTAATGTGAGAAGCTAGATGCCTTCTTCTTATATAAAGTTGTTACTCAGATTACCAGGAGAGATTTGATGAGTGTCAAAGGCAAAACAATCAGAAGGCAGGAATCTAATGTGTCCTGAAAAGGCAGTCATGCCTTTGTCCGTCTACTTCTCACAGTAAGCAAGAAACTGTGGTAGCTCCCTGCTCCTCTCCTGTCCTTAAATGCCCCTGACTATATCTTCTCCGCTGCAAGACCCTACATTTCATCCATCCCTGAGGAAGTTGTTGAGAGAGAGAGAGAGAGAGAGAGAGAGAGAGAGAGAGAGAGAGAGAGCTGGAAAATCAGAGCCTTGCATCTCTACCTCTGGGAGGCCTGAGAGCCACATCAGGAAGCACGTAGTGTGCTGGCGTCAGCCGCATGATGGCAGGGACATAGAACCACAGGCTTTCCAGGCCTGGGCGCTGGGCATTTCCCCAGCCCTTTCTTTCAGAATTGACCACGATATTTTCGCTTGTCAGGACAGTGAAGAAGATCAGGTCTGCTGATACTCTGTGTAGGGAGGGGTTAAGACAGACACTTCTAACTATTGCTATTGGGAGTATCGATTGGGATAGCCCCTAATGAGGGCCACTCAGGTATACCTACCCAAAGAAAATATGAGTGTCCTTTGGCAGAGCCATTTCCTTTCAAGGGCTTTATCATATGGATACATTTTATAGACACACATTGTAGTGTTATTATTATCTTAATTGCAATGTTGTTTGAACTACAGAGAGACAGAGACAGAGACACAGAGACACAGAGACACAGAGAACTCTGAATTTTCGAATCATGGTTCACCAGTGTAGTATTCTGTGTATTAGAGGCTGCCCTCCATCCTGGGGTCCCTGAACCCTTCACCCCATACTCCTCTTCTCTGTTACGTGTATTTTATCATTTTATTTTCTTCAAATTGTAAGAGATAAACACTATTACTACTCTGATTTGAAATATGAAATATTAGAGTTTAACACTGTTGAGTAACGCACCAAATCCCACAGGCAGTAAATGGTAGAGCTGGGATTTGAATCCAGGCAGTCTAGTGGCAGAGCTAGAGGTATTTCTTCCTTAGCTATGCTACCTCTGCACCAGTAGTCACTGAGATATTTAGATTGGCAAACTAAGTTGTAGAACAATGTGTAAACAATAATCCCATTTTGTAAAAAAGCTGTATTTTATATAAGTTGTCTTTGCTGTGATATGTGTGTATATTTATGTTCCTTTAGTTATCTTTTCATGAGTATGTAATACACTACTCCTACACATAAAGGAGGTGAGAGTTAACTGTGGTGCCAAATGCCCAGCAGGCTGGATCTGCACTGGGTGATCAGCAGGTACTGGGTGTGTCTGGATGACTGACTTGCCAAAGATGGAAGACCCACCTTGGGAGGGAGGGCTCCAAACAACAGCCTTGTAGCCTGGATAGAACAACCAAGGAAGAAACAAGTCCCCCTCTGCTTCTTCAGGGGCAATGCACACTGTGGCCTTCACCATCATCTTTGGACATCTGAGTCCAGGCTTGCAGGGCAGGGCCTTCAGATCCTCTGTACAGACTTGCGCCGTGGACTCGGCAGTGAGCTCCAGGCCTCTGACTTCTCTCTGGGTCCTCCAGCTCCCCAGCGCGTAGACAGCCCTCTTGCTCTTTTCCACCTCTGATTCTGCAGACGGTCACAAAGCCTACCTTGGAAATTATAT
>NW_004524801.1:2046681-2052601 GCF_000260255.1 Octodon degus | reverse complement strand
ATATATGATTCAATCTGTTGTTACAGTGGGGTTCAGTGTGATATTTCAATACCTCCATACAGCACACACTATTCAAATCCCAAGGTTGTTTTTATTTGATGTGAATTGGACATTTTCCTGTGAAAATAGCCTTTTCTTTAAGAAAATCTGTCAAAAACAGAGACAGTTGTTTAACACCCTGACTGCTAGGGCAGCATAAAATGAATAGTGCCAGCAGTAGACCAATCAAAAAGCTTAAAGGAGGAGCTTAGGAGGGTATTCCTTACTGGGAGCTTTGAAAAGCTCTGACATATATCTGAGAATCTAAAAGGCCACATACACGTGCAGACAGTTGTGGGCATGCCCCTAGCTCTGTCATGCCCAGGAAAGCCCTGAGAGGGCTGTAAACTTTCACCCAGACAGATCATGAAGCTTTATGGAAATAAAAAATAAACCTGGTTCCGCAAAAAAAAAAAAAAAAAAAAGAAAGAGAAAATAAAGAATTAAAAATAAAGAATTGTCAGTTGCTTGACTTGAGGACTGAAGGCATGTCTCAATGCACACTTAGAAATGTCCGCAAATATTGAGAGACTTCCTGGTTCCGTGCACAAGAAAATCTCTGCACAAATCATTAGCACACTACTAAGCTAAACGAGCAGAAACATGAGTGAAAACCCATGACAAAGAATTCAGACATTGTAGAATTAGTTCAGAAAAGTTACTGAACAATCACCAAAAGCAACAACAATTAACCCTGAAGAGGTATAAAAATCTCCCAAGGTTGCCATGTTATATTATTTTTTAAAGCCTACTTATCTATACCAACAAAAAATTGAAACATTCAGGGAAACAAAAATTATGAAAAAGTTCTTATGGAGGGAAAGAAGCAGTCAGTCCTCCTTCAGGAAAACCAGACATGGACAGGATTTGTCTCTCTTTTTTTTAAAATATCAACTACATTAAATACATTTAAAAACTGGGGACGCATCTCAAAAACTGAAGGCATACATGAAAAAGAAATTTCACCTTATGGAAAATATTTTTTAAAAGATTTTTAAGTATGAAAGAAAATAAAATGGAAATTTGAGGACTGTAAAAAAAGCTAAAATGAAAAAATTCACTCAACAGTAGATTTGAACTGGCAAAAGAAACAACAAGGCTAAAAATAGGGCAATTAAGATTACTCAGTCTGAAATAAAAAATTAAAAAATGAATAAAACATTAGAACCAACATATACCTAATGGAAACTTCATTTGCAAGGAAAAATAGTGAGTCACAAAGAATAGTTGAAGAAATAATGACTAAAATGTTCCCAACATGGATAAAAGGCATTAACAACACAGTCCATACACGCAACACACTTCAAGTAGTATAAACTCAAAGAAATCTACTGAGAAAACTGTCATAATCAATGTGCCAAAAAAATTAAGAGAGTAAGGCTGGCCACTTAGCTCAACAGATTAAAGCATCTACTCAGGCAGATGCAGGGGCTGGAGGTTCCATCCCAGCCTGCTGCACTGCCTCCAGGGTGAGCTGAGACGGTGATTGGGACTGGGCGTGGTGGCGCACGCCTGTAATCCCAGAGTTTGGGAGGCTGAAAACAGGAGGATCACTATGAGTCTGAGCTACATAGTGAGACCCTGCAGACACTGTAGACCCTTACTAGAATACAAAGAAAAAAAATTAAGAGGGTAAAAGGAATTGCTAAGGCAACAACTATAAGGAATATGAAAAACACATAGTAAAGGAAACAAAAATGTAACTAACTTGGTAAACTAGAATATAACTGTTTAACATACAGGAAGACGATAATGAAGAAAGAGAAGACAAAATAAAAAAGACTGGACACATGGAAAACAAATATTGAAATGGCAGCTAGAAATCCTACTCTGTCAGCAAATACACTGAATATAAATGTAAATAATTCAATATTCCAATCAAAAGACACAGATTGACAAAATGATTTTTTTTCTTTTTTCTTTTTTGTACCAGGTATTGAACTCAGGATCTAGTGTTTACCAAAAGGTGCTTAAGCCATTGAGCTATCTCCCCAGCCCACAGTGATTTTTTTTAGAGATGCATTATTCAACTATATGCTGTCTACAAAAGACATAATTAGATTGAAACTAAAAGGATAGAAAAGACACGGTATTCATAAAAAGAGAGCTAACAGGGCCATACTTCCTTCATTTGAAATGGGCTTCATGCAAAAAGGGTTACAGAATCAAAGGATATTTTGTAATGATAAAAGTGTGTGCATGTGTGTGTGTGTGTGTGTGTAGCTTCAAAATACATGAAGTAAGAACAAAATGAACAGTCATGAAAGAAGAAATGAACAAGAATAATTGGAAAAAAAAAAAAGAATAATTGGAGACTTCAAACTCCACTTTTAGTACTAAACAAAACAGCTAGATCAAATACCAGCAGGGGAATAGAAATCCTCACTGCAGTGTAACCACCAGACCTAACAAGAATCACCAGGGCATGCAGAATACAAACTCTTCCGAAGCACATCTGGAACATTCTCCAGGATGGATCACATATTAGATCATAGAACAAGTCTTAATAAACTTATTTTTTAAAATTTATTTATTTGGTACAGGGTCTTACTACACAGCTCGAACTTGTAGTAAACCTCCTGTCTCAGATTTCCATCTCTGGGATTACAAACATGCACCACCACACCCGGTTTCAGTGCCTGGCACATTATATGGGGCCCTTGCACTTGCCAGCCAAGCACTTAGACCTCCAAGCTATCTCCCCAGCCCCTCAATAAATATAAATTGGACCAGGGACATAGTTCACTGGCACAGCACCTGTCTGGTAAGCACAAGGTCCTGAGTTCAATTTCCAGGGCCAAAAAGTAAATAATAAATAAATAAATTTAAATTGATTGAAATCATGCAAAGCATGTTTTTGACCCATAATAAAATTAAATTATAAATCAATAACAAGGAAATTTATAAAATTCACAAATATGTAGGAACTAGGAATTAAACAATATAGTCTTAAAAAAAAATCATTGGCTCAAAACCAAATCACAAGTAAAATAGAAAAATGCTTTGTAGGGCTGGGGAGATGGCTCAGTAGAATATCCGCTTGCCTGGCAAGCTTAAGGGCTTGAGTTCAATCCTCAGTTCTGCAAAAAACAAAAACACACACACAAAAAAAGAAAGAAAGAAAGAAAGAAAGAAAGAAAGAAAGAAAGAAAATAAGAAACGAAACATGCTTTGAGATAAATAAAAATAAAAACACAATGTTTTTATGGAACTCAGATAAAGCAGTAGTTTATGGAAATTTGTGGTTGTACTTTCCTATATGAAAAAAAGAAAACAATGTATGTAAAGTTGGCGGAAGAGACTCTGGACAATATGGGAAGTGTTTATGCCTATTAGATAGCCAAAAAGCATCCACTGAATAAATGAATAAAAAGCTCAAATGAATAGCCACCTTCTACCTAAAAATTTAGAAAAAGAAAAACAAACTATATCCAAACTAATAGGAAAGAAAAAATAAATAGTACAGATAAAATAAATGAAATGAAAAACATAAAGACAATAGAGAAAAATTTTGAAACCAAAAGTGGTACATAAAAAGAACAAAACTGACAAATATTTTCTAAAACAAAATAAAAAAATTTTAACAGCTGAAATGGGCAATAAAATAGGAGACATTGCTATGTTTCTTAACAAAATAAACAGAATTATAAAGGGAAACAATTGTATGCTAATAGATAAAATAACCTAGATTAAATGAGCATCTTAGAAAGATAAAACTAGGGCTGTGGAGATAGCTCAGTGGACTAAGTGCCTGCCTAGGCAAGCTCAAGGACCTGGGTTGATCCCTGGTATCCAGTGTGGTGGTGCACACCTGTAATCCCAGGGTTTACAGGGATTCTGGGGAGACTGAGACAGGAAGATCACTATGAGTCTGAGCAGTGTAGCAAGACTCTCTACCAAATAAATAAGTAAATATTTTTTAAAAATATATCCAGACTGCAAAGGAAGAGGTATAACTCATCTCTTTTATCAGATGACATAATTTTGAGTGTAGAGTTCATACCCAACAACAACCCTATAGACTTAATAAATGAGCTAGCAAGGTTGCTGGGTACATAATCAATATGAAAGGCCAGCAAGATAGTTCAGCAGTCTAAGTGCCTGCTTAGTCAAGCACAGGGACTGGGGTTTGATCCCCTGTATCACATGCCATGCTGGCCCCACCCCTGGGTGCACTAAGCTGGCCACCAAGTCCAAGCATGGTAGTGCACACCTGTAACCCCAGTGCTTGGGAGGCTGAAAACAAGAGGATACTATGAGTCCAAGCTGCATAGTGAGACCTTGTACCAAATATATTAAATAAATAAATACAAAATCAATAGGAAAGATGCAATTATATTTTGTATTTTAAACAATAAATCTGAGAATGAAATTAAAGAACAATTCAATACTTAGAAGTAAATTCACCCATAGAAGTACAAGATTTGTACTATTTTTTTACAAATTGTTGAAAGAAATTAACGGAATAATACCATGTGTTCATGAAGTGGAAGACTTAGCATTATTAAGATGGTAATATTCCTCAGCTTGATATGCAGATTAAATAAAATCTCTATTAAAATTCCAACTTCTCCTTTGGCAGAAATTAATACACTAATCTAAAATTCATATGGAAATGCAAGAGCCTCAGAATAGCTACACATCTTTGAGACCAAAGAAACTGTTCAATTTCAAAACAACCACAACTCCTGGTAAACAAGGTAGTATATTAAGGACATAACAGACTTACAGGGGCCGGGGAGATAGTTCAGTGGCATAAGTGCCTGCCTAGCAAGTTCAGGGTGCTGAATTCGATGCCCAGTGCCAAGAAAGAAGAACAGGAAGAGACATACAAATCCGTGGGGTAGAATTGAGAGTACAGAAATAAGCCCTCACATTTACCTTCAATTGATCTTCAATAAGGAACTGAAACACTTCAGTGAGGAAAGAATTTTCTTTGCAACAAATTATGCTAGAGCAACTGGTTTTCCACAGGCAAAAGGATGAAACTGAACGCCTATCTCACATTATATTAAAAAGTGAGCTCAGCCAGGTGTGGTGGTACAAGCCTGAAATCTCAGCCACTCAAGAGGCTGAGCCAGGAAGACAGCAAGTTCAAGGCCAGGCTTGGATACCTTAGCAAGACAGTGAACCCTGTCTTGATTTTTTAAAGTGTAAATAAATAAACATATTTACATAAATAGATATATCACTGGGCTGGGAATGTAGCTCAGAGGTAGAGTGCCCCCTAGGATCAGTCCCCAGTACTGCAAAATAAAATAAGTACTATCAAATAGGAAAATGCATCAAGGACCTAAATGTAAGAACTAAAACTAGCTCTTCAGTCGGGAAAGAATATTCTTTTCAACAAATTATATTAAAACAACTGGTTATCCATGGGCAAAAGAATGCAATTGAACCCCTATCTCACATTGGCTGCAGACCCAGCCGCAAATCTGTACCTTTCAATAATAAATCTAAATGTAAATGGACTTAATTCTCCAATTAAATGGCAATGACTAAAATGGATTAAAAAATAAGACTCGACAACATGTGGCCTACAAGAAACTCACTTTGTTAGTAAAGGCACACACAGGCTGAAAATAAAAAGATGAACAATGATCTTCCAAGCAAATGAAATCCTAAAACAACTGGGTGTGTACACACATATCTGATGAAATAGACATAAGGAAAATAAAATAATAAAAACAGATGAGCTCATTCAGTAATAACTAAGGGAACAATTTCTCGAGATATATACCTATAATATACCTAATATCAGAACACCCAATATTATAAAACTAAACTTTGCTAAAAGGAGAGATAGTCTCCAATATAGTAATACTGGGGGATTTTAATACCTCATTTTCACCAGTGGCAGCAGACAAATGGTTGCCTACAA
>NW_004524801.1:2044233-2046051 GCF_000260255.1 Octodon degus | reverse complement strand
CTGTGTAAATGACCTATTTAGAAATCAGTCAAATTGCTGTTCTTTCTTTTTTTAACTAGGAATCAAGCTCAGGACCTCGTGCTTGCCAGGCAGATGCTGGGCCTTTGAGCTATATCCCAGCCCTGAATGTCTGAGTTTTCTTCAGCAGTTATTTTTAACTAGAGGTCTTACACATTAATTGTTCTGTAATCTTCAGAGTTAAAGAGAGAAACAAAAGAAGGAACAACTCAGTCACGTCTTGTAATTGAAAGGAAACCATTGTTTGACACTTTGTCATTTGTTCATGAAAATAATTCTATAGGCAATGATACAATGATCAAAATCACTAGCCAAAGGGAAGTAATTTCAGGTGTGTATCTTATTTGAAGCTTAGGTGCAGGGAATAAATGAAGTAGCAACCACCTATTTGATTCTTGTCAGAATCATTCAAATTTCTTCCCTATAATTACTTAACTTTGGCCAGTTCTGTGCTGCTTATTTTGCCATTTGTCCATGGGTAATAATCCTCCTGGGTCTTGCAGACCAAGGAGAGGACCCAATTTGACCACTACAGTTCTAAGCACTAAAGGGGATTTCTGGGGTTCACAGTGATCTCCAGATTCATTCTGCAGACCAAGTCCTGAGCTATTGCCAAGTAATCCAAAGAGGAAGACAGAATTCAAGCAGAGCAACAATTAAAAGGGAGCACAAAGAGAAGGGCATTCTCCCCCACAGCTCCCCAGCAGTACTCAATGTGTCGAGAAAAGCCTAAGAATCTCAGCCTAGTGAACCCTAGAGAAACAGGACTACTAAATGTAACGCAGTGTCATGGGTCACATCCTGGACAAAAAAGATCATTAAGTAAAAACCAAGGAAATATAAATAAACTATGAAGTTTAAATCATGTGTCCCTTTCAGCTCCTTGAATAACAAATTTTAAAAAAGGGGGGGGATTGGATATAAGAACTATCCAGATTGGAAACAAGAATATTCTTGTACTAAAAAAAATAAATAAATAAAGAATGCTCTTGTACTTTCCCAGGAAATCTAAAGTTATTCTAAAATAAAAGTCTGATTCAAAAGAGAAGGAAATACAGAAATATAGACACAGATGGGTTGGAGCTGAAGATGCTGAAGCTACCCCAGAAGACAGTCCACATAATTCTGCCTCTAGATTTCTGGAGTAGCCCCAGTGAGCTTGCTTCAATTCCATAGATTCGTCCACTTTCCCTCCTATAACTTTAATGTGCTGAAGTTACCCAGCAGTGAATTCTGTTTTTTTGCAACCAAAGGAACTTACCATCAAGTTCTGCTTCAGAGTCCCTCCCCTGACTCGAGATATGCAGAGCTAGCTCTCAATTTATGAGAAAGTGGTTAGGCTGCTATACACAAATCTTATTCTACAAATTTTATCTTCTTCCTAGCAAACTTTTTGCGAGAGACATTGACATCCCTTATTTTGGGCCTCTCTTCTCACAGTGTGAGTCTCTACAGAGATGTCACTCACGTCAAATGCTGGACAATACCAGTGATCACAAGCCTCATTTCCTAAGGCAGAGAATATGCTACTGGTATCACCCCGTGGTGCACCCACCTCCCAGCTGTGAGAATGCTGCCTGCTAGAGGCTAACAACCGCCCTCATGCTGAGACCTCCATCTCATTGAAAAGGGCTCCCTATCTGAGGCTTGCTGGAACCAACATCTGATGAACAAAGAGCAACAAAATTCGGTCCCTTTTGCCTAAAGTGGTACCAACTCTAAGGTGTGCTTCATGCTTCAACACACCTATTTACCTGCCCTGTCTGGCCAGGGTCTCTGAGTACTCTCTCCATAATCCCA
>NW_004524801.1:2030201-2034027 GCF_000260255.1 Octodon degus | reverse complement strand
CCCAAGAGGGTGGGAGAGGGTCCGGCCCACGCTGCGCTTGCGCTGGGACTGGTCTCTCCGGTGCAGGGCAGCAGGAAGCTCTCCCACACACTCACCGGACCTGGGCTAGGACTGGGTCTGGGGGTTCTCAGAACGTGGCCTGTAATAAATTTTAAGTTAAATATATATAACATTTTTCATTCATGCCTTTGTACAATTCCTGAAACCAGTTTTCCAGATGATCTACAAATTCCTCAGCGGCTAGTTGATAATAATAAAATTGGAAAGAAAATTAAATCCAGACCCTTTCACCCAACACTGCTGGGAAGGAAGCTGAAGATCCGGGCGCTAAGGTGCAAGGCATGATCCAGCTACTGAGGAGGCGGGAGGATCACTTGAGCCCAGGAGTCGGAGGCCAGCCTGGGCAACATGGCAAGACCCTGTCTCAGAAATCAAAACAAAACAGAAAGCTGAAGAGAGAAAAGACACTGCATCCCCAGAGGCTTTCTTGGACCATTTTCTTTGTATTTGTGAGACATAAACCATGAAAAGGTTTCCCAGGACAGGGCTGTCACAGTCAGGTGTGTGACAGCTGCCTCCAAACAGAAATGACTGACTGAGCTATGGGAGGCTGTTAGAATATTCTGGCCCCAGAAGAGCCACAAGAAAGAAGACAGAATGGGACAAGGGCTCAGCTTGAGTCCTGCCCTTGAGTTTGGTATTTGCTGTGGCTCTTTTTAAACAAAGAAGTCTTGAACTCCATCCAGCCTTTTGAGGAGGGAACGCATAGCAGGCTTAGGCCATGCACTTTATTTCTTTATTATTTTAAAGAGAAGAAAATATAAAATTTCAAAACAAGATAGTAGGAGAGAACAATGGTTAATACATTGTTCATTGTTATCTTCAAAATAGTTGCTCTTATTACAAGATATAGGTATGAAGATGATCAAACAATATAAGCACAAATTTTCTTTTCCGTGAATTGTTAGAAATTAGTGTCTAGAGCACTTTCTTAAGGAGAAAGTCTTCCAGGGTTTCAAAGAATGGTACATGTGCTTTGATTGAAAGCAACTCCTTGGTTATTTCTGATCATGTTTCCTGTACTACAGACTTCTGTTTCTTCTTGGGACTGTGGAAGTAAAGAGAGTTCTAAGGAAATAGGGGCCGGCAAGACAGCTCAGTGGATTAAAGCACCTGCTTAGGCAGAAGCAGGGACTGGTGGGATTCAATCCCTGGCATGCTGTGCTGGCCCCGCCCCCGGGGGCACACTGAGACAGCAATTAAGATTGGGTTTGGTGGCATGTGCCTGTAATCCCAGCTCTTGGGAGGCTGAAAACAGGAGAATCACTACAAGTCTGATCTGTGTAATGAGATCCTGTAGACCCTGTACTAAAAAAAAAAAAAAACAAAAAAAACTAAGGAAATAGGCATCTTGATTGTGAGGATTGTATTTTAGTTGTTCAGAATCATGTAGGAACAACAGATCCATGTCTCAGAACAGATAGTGATTGCAATCTGAGGCATTCCAGGGACAAACAGAACAAACACTGACAGATTATAGGACTGATTAGATAATGTTTATATTGCCCAGAATTCACAGGTTGAATCCTAATCCCTGTGTGATAGTATGAGTATGTTTGAGTTTGGGAAACTGATTAGGTCATAGAAACAGGGCCTTCCTGAATGGCTTAGTATCCTTAGAAGGGGCTGAAGCACCAGAGTTCATCCCTTCTGTCATGTGAGGTCGCAGCAGATGGTGCCTTCTCTGAACCAGAAGACAGCCTTCTCCAGGCCCTGTATCTGGGACTACTTCACTCCCAAAAACATGAGAAATAGGGCCAGTGAGATAGCTCAGTGGACTAAAGCACCTGCCTTGGTTAGCTTAGGCAGATGCAGGGAATCACAGTTCAATCCCTGGCACCACATGCCATGCCAGACCTGCTATCAAGGCAGGCTGAGCCGGCCAAAAAAAAAAGAGAGAGAGAAATAAATTTCCTCTGTTTACAAGCACCGGGTTTATTGTGCTCTGTTATAGCAGCCAAAGTGGACCAAGATGGTGCCCTCGAGCAGTGTGAAGTGTTGGCTTCTGCATCTGCACAGGGTGATTGCAGGATCCCACAACACGGTTGCCAGGATTAAATCCGACTTGAAGACACAATAACTGTTGGCTCACATCCCATATAAACATCCATCCAGAAGAAACTGCCGCAAACACAAAGGCCTGACAAGTTTGTTTGGGTTTCATTGTCTTTTTCACTTGCTTACTCAAGAACATGTACCCAGCAGTGACATCCCAAAGAGCTATCACTGCAGATTCCTTGTCCCAGGATTCCACTATTTGTACTTTATTTTCCTAGCCACCACCAGGAATCCCATAATACAGGAAGTCTCATGCATGCGTTACCTCTGAGGGACTTAACAGACACTGGTTAAGTAGTTTGAAGTTTTTCTTTAAAGAAAGGAGCCGAAAATGAGGCCTGTCTAGTTGCTCAAATGTGATCTGATTCCTCAAAGCTACATTTAACTGTGAGGGTTGTATTTGGCTTTGGGTGTTTTTCAAAAAGCCATAGTGACTTGATATTTATACTTTTTTTCAAAGTCAGTGTGGCTGACACTTATCTTTTCATATACCATTTCATGGTTCTGAAAAATAAATGTAAAACTGACCGCTCTCTTTCAGATTTAGGTAAAATGTTTGGTGTGGTTATTTTGAAGGCAGAACTTCAAATTCTTCACTATCCAAAGAAAACACAATTAATAGCCAAGCAACATTCCTGTGGAGTTCTGCTTTATTTGATGAAGCAAACTGTCTGGTTGGCAGTCGGTTATGCCCAAGCAGGAGGGCATGCCGGCTATCACAGATGGGACACCAAGCAGCAACTCATAAATAGTCATTCACTTACAATTCAGCATCAATGAAGACATTCCGGGGTGGTATGCCCCATCCTGGATCCATCACATGTCATGTAATGACATTTATATCAGTGAGGGACCACGTTTATGAGATTGCAGCACCCAGCAACACCTTAGCCATCTTAGCTGGTAGAAGGGCACGCTTTGGCATTTGTGCAGCCATGAGCGTGTCTAATAACACATTCCTTAGAACATATTTCTGACATGCAGTGACACATCACTGTATTTCCCTTTCTTTTAAAGGAAAGAACGTGGAGTCCCTGAGAATTTAGACTCCAAGCCAACATCTCCAAGTCTGGTCGCCTGTCTATTAGACCAGACTGTCTGAAGCAGAAATGTGAGAAATTGAACATGAGAAGGAACTGGGGGTTCTCAGGCTGAGCTGCTGACATTTTTCTCCAGCAGGGGTAATAAGAGACACATATGTCAACTCTCAGCAGCTCGGCATCACAGGGGGCTGCGGCCGGGCTCAGGGGGTCAGTGTGTACTTAACATGCACAAGGCCCTCGTTTTGATCCCGAGCACTCTCTAAACTTTGCTACAAAGACCACCACCATTATGAAAATCTGAAAACCATCAAGCTATTTCTGCATCCTATACAATGTTCAAAGAAATTCTTCTGGGTTGATCTCTTCACAATTAACTCCTCATTGGGAAGATTTCTAATAGCACCAGGAAACAGCCTAAGATTAGCCTAAGAAACAACCAGATTCCACTGAAGGGTAGAGAGGATAAGGCTTCGATGGCCTGTCTTTTTTTAAAGATGCCTGGCTATGGAGACATGCTAGTTTTTTTTTTTTTGGTGTTTTTTTGTTTTGTTTTGCTGGCTCAGTCAGCTCTAAGGGTAGGGCTGGCACAGCCTGTGGTACTGGGGATGGAACTGCAGTTCCCCGCACCTGCCTAAGCTTGTCTAAGCAGGCACTTCAGACCACTG
>NW_004524801.1:2028845-2029851 GCF_000260255.1 Octodon degus | reverse complement strand
GATGAACCAAGCCTTAATGATTGTAAACATTAAGAAAATCACATAAACTTCATTGGGAGTTAAATAATCAATTTACAAATGGGTTCTAATGTTTTTGCTTCACAATTGACCATTATTAAGTACTTGCAGGTGATTTGAAATGAAGGTTGAAAACTTTTGCATAAAAGAAGAAACCTAGTCAGGCACAATGGTTCATGCCTTTAATTGCCTGAGGTAGGAGAATTTCAAGCTCAAGACCAGCCTGAGCAACTTAGTGAGACTCTATCTCAAAATAAAAAATTCAAAATAAAAAGAATTGGCCATGTAGTTCAGTAGTGGAGTGTCTCCATCCCCAATACTGAAAAAAAAAAAAAAAAAACCTTGAAAATTACTCTATAATATTCCTAAATTTGCTTTTGATTTGTTGGCACAAGGTGTTGTTGTGTAGTCCAGGCTGGCCTTGAATTCACTATGTAGCCTAGGTTGATGTTTAATTTACAGAATCTTTCTGCTTCAGTCTCCCAAGTACTAGGATTACAGTTCTACAAAGGAAATTGGTAAAATATTACTAATAACTAGAGGAAAGTGATCATTTTAATGATTGTAATATTAATGCATTACCATTTTAGGTGAACAGCTAAGATACTTTGAGGATGAGTAGGTAAAGAAGAATCAACCAAAAGTAGCTAAAAATATAAGGTTGTTCTTCACAAATATAATCAGAAGTAAAAAGGATGTTTGTCATTGGTCATTCAAGAGATGCAAATTAAAACAACACTGAGATGCCTTCTTACACCAGAAAGAGTGGCCGTCATCAAGAAGTCAACCAATAATAAATGCTGGAGAGGCTCTGGGAAAAAGGAACCATCCTCCACTTTTGGTGAGAGTGCAGGCTGGTACAACCATTATGGAAGTCACTATGGAGATTCCTCAAAAAGCTAAGATTGGAGGTCCCATTCAAGCAGCTATTCCCCTCCTACATATTTTTCCAAAAGAACTAAAATCATCATACCACAGTGAGGTTTAT
>NW_004524801.1:2026045-2027750 GCF_000260255.1 Octodon degus | reverse complement strand
AAGATATGCTACAGTACAAACAGCCCCCAAATTTCAGTGGTTTCAAACTTGTCTCACACTCTCCCAATACAGGTCCCCGAAGGCTCTTGGGAATTCAGCTGCACCAACTGTTGTGTGAAGCCTTCCCATTCCTGCAGCAGGAGAGGAGACAACTGGAAGGCCTCATGCCAACTTTCATTCACTGTAACCTGCAAGGACCTTATGGTCCTTCTACCACACTAATTATTACTCATTCTGTGACATTACCTTGCTGCAAGCAGGTTAGAAGGTTTTCAGGGACAGATGAAACCCTGTCTCTGCCATACTGTCCTTCACCCAAATCACCATTCCTTCCTGCTTTCCCTTTGCCCCTTCCTGAATCAACCCAAATACCACCACTTCTGTGACTGCTGTAGCTTGGATCTGACCATTCCCCAGAAGCCCATGTGCTAAAAAGCTTTGCACCCAGCCTGTGGCACTGTAAGGAGCTGGTGATGCCTTGAAGAAGTGGAGTTTGTTTGGAAGAAATTAGGTTGCAGGAGGCTCTCTCTCTCTCTCTCTCTCCCTTTCTCTCTCCCCTTCCCTCCCTCCTTCCCTCCCTCCCTCCCTGCTTCCTGGCTGCTACACAGAGAACAGGCCATACCTGCCATGTGCCATGTGATCTCACCCATATGTACAGGGATGCTAAAGGCACAAAGCAACAGGGCCGAGTGACCATAGACTGACACCTCTGCAATCATGAGCCAAAATAAACCTTTATTCTCTTGAGTCATTATTCTCAGGTGTTTTGTTCCAGTGTGGAAAAGTGCCGGACACAATGCCTCATTTTTCCAGCCTGTGTCACCCCTTATTTCCTCAGATATCTCTACCGACTCCAGGGATCTGTGACTCAAGTATATTCTTCCCTGTGCTATGGCTTCTGCCAAGAAGACAAAGGGATACATTTCAGAAACCACAAATAGAAAAAGGATACCAGGAGACCCACGTGTCAAGCCATAATTTTTCCCACGATGTGTAAGTGATTATTCTAAACTCGCTGTATGATGATTAGCTTCTGGGGGGGGGGAAGGGAAGGGAATCTTTCTTCTCTCCACAAAATAGATGCACATTACTCCTCTTAATGTGACAGTAACATTAAAATTTGAGTAGCATAAGAGAAAAGCCCTATTGCTCTGGAAAGGAATCATGGCAAGATATTAACAGCACTTATACCTGTGCAATGGGATTGTGAGTGATTTTCATGTTCCTCTTAATGTACTAATGTAACAGCTGAATAACAGAGTAGGAAAAGAACTATTTTCAAGAAGTCAAACTTCTTCAAACCCAAGTGTTCACTTCCCTATACTTCCTTTCAGGCCAACATTGAGAAGTTAAATCCCAGCACAAGTGTCAAGTATCTTATTGTTAGGGATTAGTTTTATGATAAGGAGCAGGAACCAGGGACAAAGAGAAGGACTTAAAAGTTGAAACCAGAAGGTCAGAGAGATAGCTCAGCTGACAAAGCACCTGCCTTGGCAAGCACAAGGACCAGGGTTTGATCACTGGTCCGGCACATTGCACTGGCCCAGCCCCAGGGCCTGCTGAGCCAGCAACTGAGACTGAGTGTGGTGCACACCTGTAATCCCAGCACTGGGGAGGCTGAAAACAGGAAGATCACTTCGAATTCAATCTGCATAGTGAGACACTGTACCAAATACATTAAAAAATGAAAAGAAAAAACAATATT
>NW_004524801.1:2018006-2024330 GCF_000260255.1 Octodon degus | reverse complement strand
ATCTCAGCACATCCCAGGGGTGAGGCCAGCATGGCAGGCTGGGGGATTGAAACCCCACCCCTGTATCTGCCTAAGCAGGTGCTTTAACCTGCTGAGCTATTTGACCGGCCCTCTTAGCATTCTTTTATTGAATAAAATAGGCAGTCTTGGGTGTAAAAATGCTTTTTCTATGATATAAGTTATTCATTTTTATTGAAGGACAAAAGTCATAGCCAGAAGTATTCTTTATTCACCTGAATTATATCATACTAAAAAAGAAAAGAAAAAGAAAACAAAAAACGTTACCTCTGCGACACAGTAGCCAAATGTCCCCACTCCTGGTGAAAAAGTCACTGTATTTACAAAGACCTTTCTCCTAATTGTGACCTCTTAGTGGTCGTCTTGAACACAGGCTACGGTATGTGGCCAGAGAATTCCTTGTCATTTTAGCCAATGGATATCAGGAGCATCTGCTGTGTGCCGGTCACATGCTAAGCTTGTCTGAAGGAATGCTTCTGCGTCAGCCCTCTGGATGCTGGGAGCACTGCGGGGCCTGAGAGATGTGCCAAAGTAGCAAAGAGAGGCCAGTGCAGGCTGGTAGGGTTTGAAAACACTTTTTTGATTAAAGCATGAGCTGCATCCTAGCAAACGGGTGAGGTGTTTGTTTCTCTCCACAGGACCGCGTGGCTTTGGCAGCGCAAGACAGAGAATCTAGAAGCAGCCCCACATGAATTGCTAACAAATAAGCAGAAGGAATCCAGTGGAAGAGAAGCGGTTTTCAACAACAGTCTGGAAAGTGGAAATCCACAAGCAATGATAATAATGAGAAACTTCATCATAAACCTCATACTTTGTACAAAAAAATTAAAATGGATCATAAATCTAAATGAAGAAATAAAAGACAGCATGAGCAGAAGTCTATGTGATCAATAGTTAGGCCAAAACATTTTCAGATAGACAAAGTTGGACATGGTGGCACATGCCTTGTGATCCCAGCTCTGAGGAGACTGAAGCAGGAGGAAGACCTCAAGTTTGAGGCCAGTCTAGGGTACATAGTGAGTTCAAGGCCAGCTTTAACCACACAGAAAGACTCTGTCTCAAAAAGAAAAAAAAAAAAAAAACCCTAAGCAAGGTATACTACCATACATACCTACATAATTTCAGCACTTGGGAGGCTGAGCCAGGAAGATCGCCACAAGTTTGAGACTGGCATAGACTACAAAGTGAGCTCAGGGCCAACTTGAACTATAGAGTAAGAACTTGTAAAAAAAAATTATTAAATTGTACACTAACTATATTTTTACTGATATTGTTGTATATAAATCATGCCTGAAGAAAACTGATTTCTTAAACAAAAAAAAAAAATCAATGGAAAGTAGGGAAGTAGAACCTTCTACATGAAGCCAAGCAGTTCTGGAAAAGGCACAATAATAGCAACATTTGCTTTACAGTTATCAAACATATACCATAAAGTTACCATAATTTTAAGCGTGCTATTTGTACAGCAACAAATAGATCCATTGACATAAAATCAGAGTCCCAAAACAGCAACATACATATTTAGCAAATAATTTAGACCGATTGAAAGGAATGGGAAAGAATGGGCTACCCAATAAGTAGAGTTGAAATCTGAATTCTATCTGGGGAAAGAATCAGTTTAACTCCATAATTCACATCATTCTTAATCAACTGGATCTTTGACCCACAGCCAGCTGTGAAGGCTCCTACTACGGATTTCATGACCCTCTGCAATGTCTACGAGAGCACTTATTGCCCTAGGGTAGCATCTTCACTATAGATGAAAGCCATGCTGCTGAACACCCAGATACCTTCTAAGGGAAGTGACATCATTTGTCACAGTAGAAAGATAATTCTAAAGTTTTCCCACCTTCTCAGAGGGGAGAGACTAAAATGCTGAAATGTCAACATCTGGCTGGCTCTTCTGAGACACCAGAGCAAGAAGCCCAAAGGTAGACGGAGGATCCTGTGTTAAGAAGAGCCTTCTAATGTTCCCGGATGTCCAAAGGAGGGGTGCAGAGTGGAGATCCTGTCTCTGCATCCTAAGAGGACTTCCTGGAGGACAAGGCCTTCAGGGAGGAGGAACTCCAGCACTTCAGAGGAAGGCAGATGCCAGGGAAGAACTCCAGCAATACACAGACCCCAAATCAGCCAGAATCACAGATGACTCTTGATGAATCACGTGTGGAAAGCCACTAGTGTCTGCCAGTGTGAACCTCCATCCTTCCTCTCCCCTCTGTCATGCTAAGCCTTTAGGCAAGATTTCTCATACCTGCATATTTTGGGTAGATGGCTTTGAAGAAAACAGAGGCATGAAGGAGGGGGCTTTTTTCCTACTCCTCACCTTGTCTTTTGTGTGTGAGCCTAACACTTGGATTTCTGTTGCCCATCAGCCTCTGTGCTGATCTGTTTCCATAACTATAACAAGATGTTTGAGCCTGGGAAAGGTTTTTTTTTTTTTTTTTTTTTCTCAAGGAAACCCATTTAGCTCACAGTTCCAAGGTCCAAGAGCACAGCGCTGTGTTTGCTCAGCTCTGATAAGGACCTCCTGAAAGGTAGCCTCCCAGTTCCAGGATCAGGTTCACTCTTCTTACAGTGGATTCCCATGGAGACTAACTCATTCAATGAGATCAGCATTGAACCTTTCCAGGAAAGGTTTGTCCCAGCGACATGATGACCTACCACGTAGCCCAGCCTTTTAAAAAATGTTCTAATTCTGCACAAAGGCTGTGCCACCAGCAGTCCAGAGGCAAGGTGATGGTGGAGAAAGAACTTTATTATTGTAATTTAGCTGATGGGACAGCGGCAGGGATTCTTGTCCCTGAAGGACCCTCATGCTGACAGGCTGATTGAAGAGTGGCTTTTTTAGAAGGTGCTGATTGCAGAGTGGTGGGAGCTTTCTAGTAAGTGGTGGTTTACAGAAAACAAAGTGCAGCCAAATCTAACATTTAGGTGTGAGAAGTTTTCACTTCTGGAAATGTTAGGAACCAAGTTCATTATTTCCTTGGGCTGTTTTAGTCACAGATTCCTGACTTGTTATATAATGGACAGGTGAGGGGCCTTAGCCACTCTGAGCTGGTCACCAAACTCCCAGTAAAGCCTTCACCTGGTTATTGTGACACCCAGGGTCAGTGAAATTAAAGAGGGAGTCAGATCCACAGCCTCTGAGCATCACAATTCTGGGGTACAAGCCCCCAGCATGAGAACCTTGGGGACAGCCCACGCTAACTGGAGCAGCCACCCTCGGTCTTTGTGGGGACAAGTAAGTGGGCCCCCATATGTAGATCTGAGGCCACACAGGCTGCCCCTCTCTCCATCAGCTTTCCAAGCCCTATTCTAGCCCTGCAGTTCCCAGATGAAGCTCCCTCCCAGACCCTCGAGGCACAAAGTCCACCCCTCTCCAGCCGCAGTGAGAAGCTCTACACTGACTGGGACCAAAAAACAGGACACAGGACGGACTGCAGTAGAAGATGCACTGCCCTGAATCTCCCTCAGGATATTCCTGCTCCCCTTGCACACACTCGTCCCCCCGCTCTGGCCTCTTCGTGGAGCAGCTCTGGAAGCCCTCGTTCATGTGTTTTGGGTGGGCTCTTGTGGCTGCCTCAATACCCCAAATGGGCTCAGAATGTTTCCTGTCATGGTCATTTTTACTTTGGGGAAGAGCCCGAAGTCACACAATGCCAGAGGCAGTGAATGAGGTGCTCAAGGACACAGTGGCACGTTTTTACTGCCCGCCTTTACCTTAGCTGACACGCAGCAGCAGCAGGCACCATATTTTATATCATACCATATAAAGACATTCAGAAGTAGGACTTTCAGGTCACAAAGCAGCAAAAACAATGTGATAAGTGTGTCCAACATGGCAGGGGAGGGGATTTTGAGGGGGATTAGTGGGCAGGTGTCTGTATCTACCCACTCTTATCTATTTAAATATTCAAGCACTACTTAAGTATATTCTGATCATCTCTTATATAAAGCAAAAGCCTCAAAATTCATCCCCATAAACAGTAAACCAAGGCAGTATCCTTGTGCCCTGGAGAAATGCTCATTCCAGAACTTGGAATTGGGGAGAATTTCCTTCTCCTGGTCCTTGGCTCTTGCCCTAAGTCCTCTTTGTCACTTAAGTCCTCCCAGATCTTTCTCCCGGTAACCTGCCCTCAGGGTTTGAAGGGTTGGGGGAGTGGGCCTGGTAGCAGCTGCCAGGCCTGGAGCAGGGTGAACAGATGAGGCAGGCTGAGGCAAGGGGCAGGAGGTACCTCTCTGAGACCCCACATGAGTGCTGCTTTGGCTCTGAAGGATGGAAATTTTTGTTCCAAAAGAAAAAAGAATGAGTTGCTGCAGGCTAACGAAAGTCAGTCTGTTGTGGATGCTGACTGGCTGCAGCCCAAACAGAATATGGGAAGCGCTCCATGCCCCACAAACACCAAGCCTCCCTGTCACTGTAGCCAGCGCCAATTGCCCTCACCTTGGCGCTCTGCCCTTTACCGGCATGAGGATCACAATTGTGCAGTCCACAGGTCCTCTCCCCTCTCCCTACTCACCCCATGTCACCTGTGAGAGGTACCTCACAGAGGCATTGTTGCTTAGCCACTTGGCCAAGAGCTCCAAAGTCCTAAATCCCCACCCCACACCCTTTATATCTTGGGCTCTATTTCCTCCCTTTCAGGAGCATGAACTATTTAATGTAGTGAGCTAGTGTTTTGCAAAGGGAGGGGGGAAAAAAAGAAAGGAAGAAAGACTGGCATTGTCTTGAAAGCTTACTACATATGTGTTACTGGGCTGTGACTCTGTCACTAGGCTGGGGACACTACTAGAATGGACTCCTTTGGGAAGGTCTTCCCAATAACAATCTTTGTCAGACAGCGTTGTTATGGGCTTCATGGTGCACCACAAAATATTCATGTGTTGTATTCCTCACCTCCAAATCTCAGAGGATAGCCGTATTTAGGGATAGGGTCTTTAAGCAAATAATTAAGCACCAGCACATGATACATACCTGTAATTCCAGCTACTTAGGAGGATAAGGCAGGAGGATCACAAGTTGGGTGCCAGCCTGAGTAATCTAGTGAGACCAAGTTTCACAATAAGTAATAAAAAGGGATGGTGACATAGCTCAGGGTAGAGGGCTTGCTTAGCACACACTAGGCCCTGAGTTCATTCTCCAGGCTCCATAGACTAAGCCTCAGAGCAGACTGACCCAACACACTCTATGTCAAGTGCTAAGCTCAGGGTCAGGGACAGCACTAAACAATGTTGTTGGTGGGAGCTTTAGGGTGAAGATCCTCCTGCTGAGATTCCCAGGGCTGCCTTGTGCTTGCCTTTCCTTTGTCCCCAGGGTAAACCTTCCAATGGATTTTATGAGCCATCCCAGCACCCTCCAAGAAATCCCGTCTTGCTTAAGCTTGTCCAAAGTGGGTTGTTGCTTGCACCACAACCATGACTGATGTAGTCTCATCTTTCCCAATAGATCACTGCCCCACCTTATAGACCAAGGAACTGCGACTGGATGACACTAAGTAACTGGCTTAGGTCACAGAGTAGTGAACTAGGGTGGCCTTTCCTCACTGAGTGATCCCAAGACCCTGTTCTGATTGCAGTGAAGTCACGAGTCCTCTCTAACACTCCGCATCCTTATGATGGTTCTAGAACCTGCACGTATGGCAGCCCTTCCACTAGCAGAACTTCCAGTTTTCCCCTGAATCCAGATTTTCTGTTCCTCCCTTGCCCTCCACCCATCTTGTGCTTAAAGGTTATGAGCCAGCCTTTGTCAGCAGGGGCACACTTGCCTTCCTAAGACTTCAGATGTCACTGAAATCAACAAATCAGAGAAGAGACAAAACCAAGGCTCAGATGGCAATGGGATTCTGGGCATCTCTCCTCTTTATAAAACTAAAATTCCTTTTCACTCCTAGTTTGGAAAAACCCTAAAACAAGCCCAAGATCACTTGTGTAGTTGTTACTAAACCTCCCAAGCCATCCACAACTTCAAGTTTTGCTGGCAGAGAGATGGTAGATGTGGCCCTGCCATCCTATATCTCAGTGAAGTTTCCTGGAATTAAGGAGGGGACCCTCATCTCTGCCCAGCCTCACAGAGCTTGGCATGTACGTGATGTGTGTGGGACAAGGCTGGCCTAAGGTGTCAGTCATGCCACTTGCTATACAGGGCACCCCAGACAGAGAAGGCCCAGTTCCTCCTCAACTCCTGCCCTCTGACACCAGGTCTCAGGTGAGAAAAGCACAGCACAAGTGTGACAGAAATACCCAAGAAGGCACAGAGCTTCAATTTCCACTGTAAATTACTAAATCTGAAGTACTAATGTATGCCTT
>NW_004524801.1:2015874-2017130 GCF_000260255.1 Octodon degus | reverse complement strand
ACACAGAGACAGAGACAGAGACTGTTCCACCACTCACAGACGTTTCCCTTTCTATTGTATGTAAGCCCCAATTGCACTTCATGGGGTGAAAGCTAGATGCAGAAGCATGGATGCTCCATCTTTAGTAGGGGAAAACCATGCCAATTTTCTGGTGAGTAATCCTGTCATGTGCCTTTTCATTCAGATTACAAAAAACCTTTGTAGCGGTTTCCATGGAAGCTTTCAACAGCTCTAAGGGAGGGACTCTTGACACCCCTTTCTAGGGAGGAGAGGGCTGAGGGTCAATCCCTCCTGACCTTGGGCTTGATGCTCTCCTGGCATCCTCGCCAGGCCCGAGAGTAGGGTCTTGCCAGCCCCCAACATGCAAACCTACCAGAACCTTGAGTCACGTTCCAACTTATAGTGGTCAAAATTGAAACATCTACATTGTATTTTTCAGTTATAAAACACATACTTGTAAAATAAATCTTTTAGTAATGTAGAAATTCTATGCCTTATACAATGGAGTATTTCACTCAGGTAAAGAAAAATAAACTTGAAGCTTCAAGTGGAAAAAAAAAAAAGAAATTCTATGCCAATGAGCATCTCTGTCCTGTAACAAACCCTAACTGCAGCCAGTTATGGTCATAAACATGTAGCAGTAACCAGCGTGCACCATCTGCCCTGTTAACCAGCCGGGTCCTGTCAAAGCGACCACGTACTGACCCTGATGGCCAGGACCCTGAGTACCCACACTGATGACCTTGTACCTCTGTCCTATCTCCTAGCTGCTTTTTGGAATTTTTAACCCAAGGCAGCTGACTGCTCTCTCTTCTCCCATTCTGGCTCAACTCAAAAGCTTCCAGGAGCTTGCTTCCTGTAGGCTGAGGAGATAGCTGTGTGATCAGATTTTAGTTTCTCAACCAGGTGTGGTGCATGCCTATCATCCCAGCACTTTAGGAGGCTGAGGCAGGAGAATCATGAACTTGAGCCCAGCCAGGGAAACAGTGACTTATAAAGACTTTGCCTTTAAAGCTAAATAAATAAATAAAGGGCTGGAGCAAGCTGGACATGGTGGTGTACAACTGTGATCACAACACTTGGGAGGCTGAGGCAGGAGGCTCACCATGAGTTTGAGGCCAGCCTGGGCTACATAGTGAATTCAAGGCCAAACTAAGTTACATAGCAAGACCCAGTCTTAAAAAAAATAAATAAATGCCATGCTGGCCGCAGCCCTGGGGCACTGAGATGGCAATTGAGACTGGGCATGGTGGTGC
>NW_004524801.1:2014218-2015226 GCF_000260255.1 Octodon degus | reverse complement strand
AGAGGAGGAGGAGGAGGAAGAGGAGGAGGAACAGGAGGAGGAGGAGGAAAAGAAGGGGGAGAGGAGGAGGAAGGAGGGGAGAGAAAGAGGGAAGGGAAGGAAAGGGAAAGAAAGGGAAGGAGGGAGGGAGGAAGGGGAGGGGGAGAGGAGAGAGGAGAAAAAGAAAAAAAAAATGATATAGAACACTTAGCCACACACTACCCAATGCTCTAATGCCAGAGTTTACAAAACTCAAAACAGAAGTATGACCTCTTATTCTCTGCCTCCAAATAGAGCTCTTGCATTTGCATGTCTCATCTTCTTATGTACGAGAATAAGCACAAATAAACTCTGCACCTCCTTTCATAATTTGTCAGCAATTGAAAACATGAAATCATCAAACAAAAGTAGAATTTGGATATTTAAAGGCCACTCCAAAGGTTTGCTATTTACTCCAAACTAATCTCTTTTTCTAGCCTCTACTTGTTAAGGAAGGGAGATTGCTTTTAAGGGCATGAGAGATTAATTACTCTCAAAACATAAATGTTTTATGATTATGTTCCATAGTACGATGCTGCCTCATACCAATCAGATACCATAGACTTTTTATGAACTATAAAAGCAACTAAAATAAAAGTCCAATTTTATCTCTTGCTAGGAGAGCTCCTTTCCTTTCATACTTTTATCAGTATGGTTGTTAAAAAAGTAGTGGAAATGCATTGGTACTCTTCCTTGGTCAGCATTACATATCATACTTAAAATAGCCCAAGAGCTTTAAATAACTGCAAAGAAGGTATCTTCAGTGAAAAAAAAAAAAAAAAACTTTTTAAAAGACAGCAATTGTCCATCTCAATTCTAGCAGAATTAATGTGCTCCTTGGCCCTTTAACTCCAACGTGCCAGAAACACCCTTTCCTTTCTCCCTTACTCAATTAAGGGACTTCTTTCACACTAAGCTCAAGTCTGGGGTCCATCCAAATAGAAATATGTTAGCATCACCATACACCTTTCAGAATAACACAAAGTTGTT
>NW_004524801.1:2011244-2013668 GCF_000260255.1 Octodon degus | reverse complement strand
TTTGAACTTGGTAGATCCAGATCTGGTGCTAAGGCAATAACTGCACCAAAGCCCTGCACCAAAAGTCAGAAGACAGTGCTATACAAAATGACAAAGAGAAGGGGCAAAATGCATTCTCAGCCTCCAAGCCCACCCAAAACAAATGCAGGAGACAATAGCATAGAAGAAATTGGAAATCACACACCTGAAATCTCTGAAATAATAGCATCTGATGTAAAGAAACAACTGCAAAAAAGTATAGAGGAAATCAGATTAGAAATAATTTCTGAAGTAAAAAAAGAAATGATAACTATAATGAAATAATTACTAAGTCTTCTAAAGAAGATACTGATGAAAAAAATAGAGGAGAATAGAAAAATGATGGAATCCTTGAATGAGCAATATAGGAAAAAAATAGAATGTATAAAGCAGATTCAAAGAGATATACCGAAAATTAAAACCTCAATCACATGCTGAATCAAAGTGAAAATAGATTTTCAGACATTGAAGACACCATTGTAGCTAATGAAAAGATAAGAAAAGCTCTCTAGAAACAACTAGGAAGCAGGAAAAAATAATTCAGCATCTACAAGATGATGCAAAGATGAACAACATAAGACTAATAGGCATCAGTGAGAAAGAAGGAGCCAATAAAAAAGACATAAAAAGTATATGGGCAGAAGTAATGGCAGATAACTTCCCAAATATGTGGAAATAATCTGACATTCAGGTAACTGAAGCATATAGAACTCCAAATAACATCAACCCAATTAAAAACATACCAAGACAAATGATAATAAAGATCCCAGAAATTCAGCACAGGAACAGTGTACTAAAAGCCACTAGAGAAAAGAAACAGATCACATTTAAAGGAAAACCCATCAGAATAACCACAGATTTCTCTTTACAAACCATCAAGTCAAGAAGAGCATGGAGCAAAGTACTATAAGTCTTGCAAGAAAACAAATTCCAACCCAGACTGATATACCCTGCAAAACTCTCTTTCAAGTTTAATGGAGAAGTGAAATACTTCCATAACAAAGCACAACTAAAGAATTTCATGACAACAAAGCCAACCCTATACAGATTACTAAAAGATATTCTAGAGAGGAATCAAAATGACCACAACTCCATGAATGAGGATGAAAAGAACCCACCAAATAGGGCAAACAATTAAACATAGGAGGAAAAAGAGGTATACAACAGCAGGTAAACAACATAAGTCAGTACATCTCAATTATAGCTATCAAAGTAAAAGGACTCAATTCACCAATTGAAAAAAACAGACTGGCAGAGCAGATTTGGAATCAAAATCCAACAATATGCTATACAAGACTTCATCTATCAATTGATTGGTTTATCTTCAAAGTTTTTTACAGCTAATAATTTCAATAGTTCTATGATTTGTGCCTCAGGAACACAATTATTTTCATGAATCATAAGTCACGCTTTGTCCTGGCTTTATGGCTTATTGACTCAGAAATAAATTTTCTGCAAAATTAGAATTCAGTGTAGATGCTGCGAAAGTCCTTATCAATTTGAATGTGGGGAAATTAGAGAAATCATGCAATTAAAAAAAGTAAAGGTATTCTATACTATACATCTTAGTTTGGGAATATGTCTATAAAATAAACATGTATGTACATTGTTCTCAAATTCTGTAATTATTTTAAAGAAAAAGTCACTTAAATCACATTCCAATTGTTAAATGATAAATTCTCTTCTAATTCTAGAGAAGTATATAAGAAATCTTATTGGTAAATATTACTTTTATGTCATGTCCTAGATATTTCTTTAAAATAGATATTTAATTGGTAGATCTTCATTTGGCTTCCAATCTGCTTCTTAATCTTGAATTTTATTTAGTCTTTTTTGTATTAATGTTTAGGTTTGGATTTTGGTTATGTAGTGTTTACTGTTTTTAATGTGAAAATATGTGCTCTTTATTTATCATTCTTCTGTTTTCATCACTGCTGTGGTCTGTAATTTCACACTTCTTGCCATTTTTTTATCCCAAAATCCTATGAGTAGGTTTCAGACCACTGTTCTTTATCCTTCATTTTGTTTTTTAATTCAGTGAGACATTTTGATGTGTGTATATATGTGACATGCACAACAATCTTTACTACTCTCTATGTCATCAATTGTATGAAAGTTATGAACATAATATTTTCTTATTTTATATAAAAAATTAAAAATATAAGATGTATTTCAGAGTTATATAATTTAATACAACTTGTATTGATACAATAGGAATTTGAAAACTTTTCTTGTACAAAATAATTAATTATGAAAATTTTCTTTAATAATTAGAAGACAAGTCAAAGTTCATTTTATAAAACCTCTTACTTTAGGTAATTTAAACAAAAGAAACTCTTTTATTGAAAGAAGAAGGTGGAAGAGGAGGAGGAAAAGGAGGATAAGGAAGAGAAGGAGAAGGAGAAG
>NW_004524801.1:2005386-2010814 GCF_000260255.1 Octodon degus | reverse complement strand
AAGAAGAAATACCTAGGTTAGCAGAGCAAATCCTTGGTCTGTCCGGGTGGGTCACCGAGATGTAGCCTTAGTTATGAGATATTTCTCCTGCCTGTTCCTCTGTGGTGCCGTCCCCTGCTTCTGCTTCCTGAGAACAATGAACTGAAAAGCTTTGCGACATCACAGCCACTTGCCAGGATGCTCCTGCTCGGGGCCAGCTGACTGTGGGATGAGTTCCCCAACTACCTGCCAAATTAAATCTTCCTTTTGTTAAGTTTTGAGTTGCAGGTGTTGTGCCCAGAAACAAGAAAACTGACTCAGACAGAAAATTGGTACCAGAGAAGTGCAGTCATTGCTGCAGCTGTGCCTGACCATGAGGTTTAGAAGATTTGGGGACTGGTTTGAGGGATGAGTAGGGGATGGCCTACAGATGGGGGATCCAGAAGCCCTGAATGCCATAAACCAATCTTATAAAAGTGATGCTGGGTGGATGTGAAAGACCAGAATGCCAGGAGGAGTGCAGTCGGCAAATGTCAGGCTCAGAAGTGTCAGCTGGCCACAAGGACTCCGCTGGCAGTTGGACTAGAGGCCGTGTGTGCTGTGCTCTGGAGAACGTTGCTCCGCATCTTGATTATGTCCTGAAACTCTGTAAGAGACTGAGGTTGAAGACGGTGAATGAATGGATTCATCTGGCCAAGGAAACTTCAAGACAACCTTCAGGCTGTAGCATGGGCCCTGTGGCTTTTTTTAGCCAGTTTGACAGGAAGAACCCAGGTGAAAGGCAGAGGAGAAAAAGTTGAAAACCTCAAATTTTGGCACAGGGGCCGGCGAGACAGCTCAGTGGTCTAAAACACCTGCTTAGGTAAGCTTAGGCAGGTGCAGAGGACTGAGGTTTGATCCCCGGCACTGCACGCTATGCCAGCCCCACCCTCAGGGCAGATTGAGCCAGTCAAAAAATAAAAATTTGGCACAGAAGGAGTCATGTATAAAGTTGGGGACAAAGGAGATGCAATTGCTGAAGAAATTAGTGCCATTAAAAAGAAATAAGGAAGGGTCAGGGAAATAGCTCAGTGGCATAAGCACCTGCCGGGCAAGCACAAGGTCCTGAGTTTGATCCCCAGCACACCCCACACAAAATAAAAGAAATAAGGAAGGAAAGAATTTTGTACAGGGACAGGAAGAAATATGCCTTGAAAGTGCTCAGGAATCAACAAGATCCCACCTATAGCAGTCTCAAATGTGCAATACTATGAAACTTTCATTTGAGAAGAGAACCCTTAGCACCCTTCTCCAGAGGATCTCCCAGGGAATTGGTTCCCTGGGATCCACTTCATTCTGCTTATAATCCAGGCACTCAGAGCCCCTGGAGGCATGGCCCAAAGGACCCTGGCTGCAGCTTACACTGACAGCAGATCCTGGTGTTATCCATGTAATGAGGGTTTTGCTGGCACATAGAATGAAGGGGTTATGGGGTCAATGAGGCTCCTATCCAGGCTTGAAAGGAAAGCCTGGGAGGCCAGACCAGGAGCTGCCAGGAGAGTTGTGCCTAAAGCTGTATAAGTGAAAAGTATGTGCAGTGGAACCCCAGGAAGTTGGAGATGGCAGAAGTGTCGAACGTCTGCCAGGGAAGCTGCAGTTTCTGAGTGGAGCCAGCCCGTGAGAGGTTATGGGGGCTGCAGCTGGCTAGCCCAAGGAGGTGGGACCACCCCATCCCTTTGGATCTCACATTTTACAACCATGTGCCCTGAATGTCAGCTGTGGAACTTCAGAACTTAATGTTTGCTCTTGTGTTTTGATCTTGCCTTGGGTGATTCTTTTCTACCCTTCCCCCAGTCCTCCCTTTTGGAAGAAGTCATACCCTCTGCCACTGTATGTTGGATATATAACTTGTTTTGATTTTTACAGAGGTTCACAGCTAATAGTTTGCCTTGAGTCTCAGAAGACATTTGAAAAATGCTAAAACTGTTGAAGACTTTGGGAAAGGAACTATCACATTTAGAGTTGTACACGGGATAGTTGTAGTGATAGGAAAACTCATGAGCTTGCTGTTATCTTTCTTTGGAGAGTAAGTGTGTTTTAGGAAGTGTTTGGCTTGTAAGTTGACAGCAGATGTGTTGTGACCATTTGTCCTGACACGGCAACATCGTTGGGTTAAGAAGAACTTACCAGATTAGTGGACCATGCTCCTGGTACGTCTGGGTGGTTGTGGACATATGGCCTGGGGCATCCTGTGAGGTCCCTTGCCCATTCCTCTCTGGCACTCTTTCCCTGCTCTGCTCTGCCACTGCCATGAAGGAAGCAGCTAAATTCTGTCATGCCCTTCTGCCGTGATGATGGTGCTGCCTTGAAGCCAGGTAACTATGGGCTGAATTCCTGCAAACTGAGAACTACATGAAACCTTTCATTTTTTAAGTTGTGAGTGTCCAGTAACAGGAAAATTGATTAATACGCTGTAGTTAGGGGCCCTGGAGAACTACTGAGAATCATGGTTGACAGGCAGGTGGCCCCAGGCTGTCCCATGAAAGGGCAACGATCCCTGCTCTTCCCTCTCTGGACTCCATGCTGTCCACTCACACATTTCCTCCACACTTTTCTGTCGAAGTACTGAGGGAAGGGTGCGGTAGGTGTGCACCACCTCCAGCCACAGGAATACCTCTCTCGGGCTAATTCAGGCTAATTCAGGTTAATTCAGGTTCACATCCTCTATTCACCCCCTCAGGCTCTCTCCCAAGCGTGGCTGGCATTCCCAGGATTCTTCATTAAGATATTCTCCCAGACCCCGCTTCCAACAGCTGGTTTTATCTCAGACAGCAGCCTGGCCTCTGTCTGTGGACTGGACAGCATCAGACCCAAGGAGCAATGTCATTTTGGAGCAATGCTTCACCCAGGTTGCTGGGCAGGAGGAGCCCCAGGGACAGGGGTGAGGTGGGGGATAGGAGGGGAAGCCAGAAAGCCAACCTCCCCCACCAGCACCCTACACAGGGGCCTCTGCCACCTCTGCAAATGGGACCCTGTGCAAGCCCTTTGCTCCCCTGCCTTTGGCTCGTGGCAGTGCAGGAGGCAGGCAGCAGTTGGGCTCCAGAGTCCTCATAGCTTCTCCCTGCACCTGCTCACTCAGGCACCAGCAACCAGTTGATTCCTACAAAGGAATTACTGGAGAATATAAACAAAATGGAAGTAAATTCAGTTGGTTTATTTTGTTGTTGTTGTTTTGTTTTGTTTTGTTTTGTTTTGTTTCTGAGATAGTATCAAGCTTTGAACCCACTACATAGCCTGGACTGGCCTCAAATTGGCAGCGATCCTCCTGCCTCAGCCTCCCTAGTGCTATGATTGCAGGCATGCATTACTACAGCTGGCAGAAACTTTTAAAAATAGTATTTTTTGAAAAGAAAATAATAAATCCCTATAGAAATGAAGTGCTTTATAACTTAAATGGGTTTTCACAACCTTATGTCCTCTAATCCTTTTAATTATCTAGTTCAGAAGGCCAGTTTTACACATTTTCTCTAGTTTTTTTAATGTTGTTACATATAAGAAAACTAAAAGCGGTCAAGTGACACATTCAAGCTGTATGTCAGGTGGGAACAGGAACCTCTGTCTCTTATTGCATTCTTATCATATTCCATATGCAAATTGTAAACAAGGCCCAGACTGAACAGATCCAGTACCCTTCCAAACGTGAGCCAGATCCGTTCATCATACGTATATGAAGACTTCATGAGATGTTTAATACTTCATTGTTTGTAGTACAGAAAACCTGGAAACTACTGTGCATCTAATGCCAGGAGTTTGGTTAAACGAGCTACTCAATGCTGGGCATTAGCATGTAGACATTCAAACCAAGTTATGAGAGCCTCCTATGCTCATAGGTGGGGATTTTAGGAGGCGACAGGATCATGGAGACCAGGCGCCCGTCAGCAGATTAGTCTACTGACAAGTTCATAGCTAAATGAGACAATGTAAGGTGAAGCCTGGTTGGAGGAGGTGTGGGACTGGGGGCGTGGCCTGGAGGGGCCTTTCTCCCTCCTCCCTTCCTCCCTCTCTGCTTCGTACCACCTATCAGGAAGGCTTCTCCTCTGCGGTGCCCCTCCACCATGCCACCTTGCCTTGGAGTCAGCTGACCATGGGCTGAACCTCCACAAACCTTGAGAAAACCTGGAAACTACTGTGTATCTAATACCAGGAGTTTGCTTAAATGAGCTACTCAATGCTGGACATTAGCATGTATTCATTCAAACGTTAAGCTATGAACTGTTGCCTCCTAAAATCCCCACTTATGAGCATAGGAGGCTGTTATAACTTGGTTTGAATGACTACATGCTAATGTCCAGCATTGAGTAGCTCGTTTAACCAAACTCCTGGCATTAGATACACAGTAGTTTCCAGGTTTTTTCAGGAAGGAAAATAAACCTTTCCTTCTTTAAATCACAGATGTCTCAGGTATCGTGTCTCAGCCACAAGAAAGTGACTAAGACAACACAGTGAGCTGTTGTTATTATAGTTATATAAATAAAGTCACAGGAAATAATTGAGAAGGATATATACTAACATGCTCGTATTAGTTATGTAGAGGTGCTTGGATGACAAATGATTTTATTGTCATTATATTTATCTTCTAGTTCTTCTATAGTAAAAGTATATGTCTTGAGTACTTTTTTAAATTTTGAGACTTTTTGCAATGGGTTTGCCGTGAGAGTACAGGTGTAGTGAAAGCCATCACTAAATCCAAGCCAACATGGGAAAGGAAAAGACTCACATTAATATTGTCATCATTGGACACATGGACTCTGGCAAATCCACCACCACTGGCTATCTAATCTACAAATGTGGTGGCATCGACAGAAGAACCATTGAAAAATTTGAGAAGGAGGCTGCTGAGATGGGGAAGGGTTCCTTCAAGTATGCCTGGGTCTTGGACGAGCTGAAAGCCGAGTGTGAACGATGGTATCACACATTTCCCTGTGGAAATTTGAGACCAGCAAGTATTATGTGAGCATCACTGATGCCCTTGGACACAGAGACTTCATCAAAAACATGATTACAGGCACATCTCAAGCTGACTGTGCTGTTCTGATAATTGCTGCTGGTGTTGGTGAATTTGAAGTTGGTATCTCTAAGAATGGGCAGACCCGTGAGCATGCCCTTTTGGCTTACACACTGGGTGTGAAACAACTAATTGTTGGTGTTAACAAAATGGATTCCATGGAGCCACCCTACAGCCAGAAGAGATACGAGGAAATTGTTAAGGAAGTCAGCACCTACATTAAGAAAATTGGCTACAACCCTGACACGGTAGCTTTTGTGCCAATTTCTGGTTGGAATGGTGACAACATGCTGGAGCCAAGTGCTAACATGCCTTGGTTCAAAGGACAGAAGTTCACTAATAAAGATAGCAATGCCAGTGGAACGATACTGCTTGAAGCTTTGGATTGCATCCTTCCACCCACTC
>NW_004524801.1:1997015-2004991 GCF_000260255.1 Octodon degus | reverse complement strand
GCTATGCCCCTGTCCTGGATTGTCACACAGCTCACATTGCTGGCAAGTTTGCTAAGCTGAAAGAAAAGATTGATCACCAGTCTAGTAAGAAGGTAGAAGATGGGCCCAAGTTTTTGAAATCTGGTGATGCTGCCATTGTTGACATGGCTCCAGGCAAGCCCGTGTGTGTCAAGAGCTTCTCTGACTACCCACTTCTAGATCTTTTCACTGTTCGTGATATGAGCACACAGTTGCTGTGGGTGCCATCAAAGCTGTGGACAAGAAGGCTACTGGAGCTGTCAAGGTCACCAAATCTGCCCAGACAGCTCAGAAGGCTAAATGAATGTTATCCCTGACACCTGCCATCCCAGTCTTAATCAGTGGTGGAAGACTGGTCTCAGAACTGTTTCTCCCAATTGGCCATTTAATTTAATAGTGAAAGACCAGTTAATGATAACAATGCATTGTAAAACCTTCAGAAGGAAGGGAGAATTTTTGTGGATCATTTTTTTTTTCTGGTGTGGCAGTTTTAAAATTATTAGTTTTTAAAATCAATACTTTTTAATGGAAAAAACTTGACCAAAAATCTGTCACAGAATTTTGAGGCCCATTAAAACAAAGTTTAATGGGAAAAAAATAAAAATAAATTTTGAGATGATTTCATCAGGATGCCTTGTATAGTTAAAGAAAAATAATCTGCACTTACACTTAATTAATAGTGTGAAGGAAAGTCTTGTTGGTTATTTTATCTTGGTAAACTCAGTTTACCGCTTAGAGGATGGCAATAAATGTATCTCACCAGTTTCCTGTTGTCTACTCCCTAGGAAGCAAAGGATTAATCATAAACAACAAAGTTTTTTCCGCATTTATTGTGTTCCCAGAAACCTTATATAGCACTACTCAAATGTAACTCATGCTTACTGCTTTGTTTACTGAACAAAGTTGCAGAGCCACTGGCCAATGGCCTCAGATGGCTACTCCTCTGAGACAAACATCTCAGGGAGGGCCCTTTGTGTTCATCTCTGCTGTGTCTCAAGCTGCTGCTTGGCCTATCTTCACTCACTGTGGCTGGATCTCATCAGATGACTCCTACTCTTTCCTTGTCACTTAAATCTGGTGGTGTTTAAGCTTGGATTGCTGAAGAGGTTTCTGTTCAAAAGACTAGCTGTGAGGCACGTGAAGAGGGAGGCAAATGCTGGATCCACCTGGCTTAACAGTTGAAAGTTCCCCTTTGGCAGGGCTTGGTGGGGTGTGCCTCAGTTTGGGAGGCTATTGCAGGGGGATGGGACAGTTTGCACCCAATCCGGGCAGCTAGCAATTTAGAAAGGCCATATCTCAAAATAAAAGGATGGGATGTAGCTCAGTGGGAGGGCCAGTGGTTCAATCTCCCACCCCAAAAGAATCTCTATTACATTCACTAGCAGCCTGCTTTGGGTAATAAACTTGATCATCTTATCAATGCTGAGAAAGACATTAAGAGAAAGCCACTCTGTTTGAGGACCACCATTTTCTCTGCTCCTAAATCCTGGCTTGTATGAACCTTTCTCATATTTGGTGACAAACACTGTTATTTCTCCTGTGAGAATTCCAACTCTGTTACTTCCTAATTGGCACAGTCAGTCAGGCCTTTTAGGCTGGTGACCTGTGCATATTTTGATGATGCTCTTAACTGTCCATTGCAAATAGTTCCATTCAAATGCTCATTTCAGAGAAAGAAAAATAAATGTGAATGAGATTCATCCTCAGTGAAGGGGGCGACAGTCTCTTCATTCACAGATCATTTCTCCCCTCACCGGCTTTCTAAAGAGCCACATCAGGACTCCTGGATTTCCCTTCAGAGAGAAAGACAGCAGCCGTTGCCTTGGAAACCTGCCCAGGGGCCGGCATCAGGGGACTTCACTGGTCCTGTTCCATGGCTGACATCCAACACTGACTAATTCAGGTTCAGGTTGGTTATGGCTTTGCTTGGGGGGTACAGTGATGGAGGGGAGAGGAGAGAACTTGAGCAAGCAAAGTGGCTGCAGCCAGACAGCCACCTTTTTCACTGCCAACAACACAAAAGAAACCACGGATACAGCTCAGTAATTAAGATGCTACGTGAAACACTGCTGACCAGAGACACAGTTAAATAAAGTGTTCATGTGCACATGCTTTAATTCTATTCAGACTTCCAGGAGCTGCTTCAAAGGCCAGACAGCCACCTACAACTGCTGATCACAGCAGCAGGTATGGGCAGCATTTCTATTCTAAGTCTCCTTGTGGTCTTCCTACTCCAAAGAGCAGGACTGCAGTGTCCATCCGATTGCAGATGCTCTGTATGGTGTATGGTGCTTTATTACCTATTGGTCCAGGTTCCTATTTCAGACAGACATGGTAGCACAGGCCTGCAATCCCAGCACTAAACCAGGCTGAGGCAGGAAGATCGACATGAATTTGATTCCAGCCTACACTGCATAGTAAGTTCAAGACCAGCCTGAACTACATACGGAGACCCTGTCTCAGAAAAATAAGACAAAACAAAACAAAAAGAAAAGTTTCCATTTCAAATCAATACACACTGAGTATTCCTTATCAGAAATCTTGGGCGTGAGACCCCCGTCTAGCCCGAGAACCAGCTGTGTTCCATACACACCTCTTGCACATAGCCTGAAGGTAATTGGCACAATATTTTTTGTGTGTGGCCTTGTTGACCACAACAGACTACATGAGGTTGGATATGGAATTTCCACACTAGCCTTCACTACACAGCAAGACCCTGTCTCAAATAAATAAATAAATAAATACATTTTTAAACTTCTAGCAAATGCAAGTATAGAGTTTTCTCTCCGTATCCATGGGTAATTGGTTTCAGGACGCCAAGATTCACTCAAATCCTTTACGTAAAATGACATTATATCTGCTTATAATCTATACACATCCTCTCCTGTATTTTAAATCTCCTTTCAATTATTTCTAATACCTGACACAATGTAAATGCTAGGTAACTACAATTAGTAAATGCTGTGCTATTTAAGGAATAATGACCAAGAAAAAGCACAGATATTCAGGATAAATGCAAATCTTTAAAAAATGTTTTTGCAGCGTGTTTTACTGACTTTGAGGATGGGGAACCCCAGGTTGGGGGTAGCGGGGGCGGGTTGGGGCTGGAGCTGTCTCTAAAGTTTTGGAAAAATCTGAATAATGTATCTTGGATACTTTCTACAAGGAGGGAACACCAGTCTTCATGCAGTTTTGGAAGAAATCCCCGGCACTAACGCCAGCCAGGGCGGGAGGCTGGGCGGGCTCCACCGGAGCCAGGAGTCCCCGCAGGCGCTCAGAAGCGGGCTGCGCCGCCAGCGATGCCTCGGCTTCCGCCCAGCGCAAACTCCGGCGGAGTCGGAGTGCCGACGGGGCGGGGCTGCCCGCGCACCTGAGTGAGGAAACCTAGGAAGCGACTGAAAGAGAAACCATAATTAACTCCCCCTGCAAGAGCTGCGTCTCCAGGGAGAATTGCTCGCAGGAGCGTGGGTGTAGACGATTTTAGGAAGCAGCACCCAACAGCCTAAACTGCTGGCGATCCGGTGGGGGCGACGGGCTAAAGGGTGACTTATTTTGATGCAGGAGCTTGGTTAGGAAGTGGGGTCGGGAATAACCTGCCCCCAGAAAGAGGGGTGGGGGTGCGGATCCCACAGCCGTTCGGTTTGCCTGCTGGCTGTGTCCTGCGGACACGATGAATATTAATGCGGTAAAATGCGACCCCTCGTGGTCTGACTGAAAAGAGAAAAAAACCACCTAAGCCACAGCCTCAGTGAGGTAATCTGTGCCGCGTCTGTGGCGCTGACCAGCTGACCGCAGTTCTGGGAGTTACAGCGGTGCCACCATGCACGCTCACGAAAGGAGCGTCCCACTCGGGCGAGCTAAGCAGCACGGCCCTGGCAACCATTTGTCTCGGCTTGAATATGGGGTCTCGAGGGCTTACAGTTCTCATTGTGCAGCCTGGGTGGGGCCTGGATCCCCCAGGGGATGCCCACCCTCAGATGCCTCCACACCTACTGGCTCCTTCTTTCGTTACAATTCCTTCTCTTCCTTGACACCGAGTAGCCTGGAACACCTGCCGGTCTTTGGGAAGCTCAGGGCCTCTCCATCTGGGATGGTTCATCTTTTATTTTTTGTTTTGTTTGTTCTTGTTGTTTTAGTGTTTTTAAGACATGTTCTAGCTATGCAGTTCAGGCTAGCCTTGAATTCACTTTGTAGCCCAGGCTGGTCTCGAACTCACATAGATCCTCCTGCCTCATCCTCCTGAGGGCTAGGATAACAGGCATGCACTACCACGCCCAGCCTTGTTTTGAGACAGGGTCTCCCTATGCAGTTCAGGCTGACTTTGAGCCCACTATGTAGCCCAGTCTGGTCTTCAACTTATGGAGATCCTCCTGCCTCAGCCTGCCTAGGACTGGGGTTATTGGTATACGTCACCATGCCCCGATGTGATGGTTCACCTTGACTGTGAACCTGACTGCATTAAGAGCCACCTATTGAAGGCATCAGACTGCACAGGCACTAAGCTCAGCGATGGGTTTACCCACAGATGGGAGCAGAGTGGAGTGACCTCTTAGGAGTTCGGGTCTGCTTGAAGAGGCCAGGGGTCCTTGGGGGTGTGGCTTGGAAGCATACACCTTTTCTTGGGCCCTTTCCTTGTCCCTCTGCTTTCTGACCACCGCGAGGTGAACAGATCTCCCCCACCAAGCCTTTTGGCCCGGATGTCTCTACCTTGGAGCCAGGTGGCCAAGGACCAAAGCCTTGGAAGCTGTGAGCCAGACACCTCTCCTCCCCTGGGTATTTCAGGTGTTCGTCACAGCACTGGAAAGAAGACTAATGCACCCCATGTGAACTCCAGACTGAGATCATTTGCTCCCCAAGGAAGAGTGCCCCTCTGGACAGCACAGCCCATCTCCCTCAGGCCTTTCCAGCCACCCAGTCATCTCAGAGGAACAGCCAATTCAGGTGAGCATCTGATAGCTGTGTGTTGTGAATTTCACGCTGATAAAAGCTGTGGTTTAGGGCCAGGGTAGTGGTGCATACCTGTAACCCCAGCACTCAGGAGACTGAGACGAGAGGATTGGGAGGCAGAGGCCCACCTAGGATACACAGTGAGTTCAGAGCCACCCAGGACTACATAGGGGGACTGTGTGTCAGAAGGGGGCATGGCTTTCTTCCCTGTGTTGGTGTTCTCGACTGCAAGAGGCAGCCCACCAAAGTCACGGCCTTCACACCTAGCGGCAGAGCGTTAGCGATCGGCCGAGACGTTTCTCTGCAGTATTTGCACCCACACTTAGCATGCAGCACTCGCAGATCCCAGTGTCTTATTTCAAATGGAGAAGTCACATTTACACTCTTGATCCCAAGAATTCATTGTATTTGGTTAGAAAATAAATTTTAATACAAGGTATTTTTAACTTTGTGTGGGAGAAGAAAGGTAGAATAGACAGGACAGTAGAATGCTCACAGGTGGATAATTATACATGCAAATGAGTTCAATTTGGTAATTTTCTCTTGAATTCCTTTTTACATACTTTAAATTTTATACTAACCCCACATCATCACTGTTTGCAAGGTAGTTTTTTATTCGATGTCAATTTTGAAATATTGAATGCAACTTAGAACATTTTGATATAACCCATTTTCTCAACTGTAAGAATATTTTTTGGATTGTTTTACTTACCCTCATACCTGGTCCACAAGGGATAAAAATTATTCTCTTCATTTAAAAATCACTGGGGGTCTGGTGAGATGGCTCAGTGGTCTAAAGCACCTACTTAGAACAAGCTAAGCTTAGCAAAGCACAGGGACCGCGGTTCAAACCCCCAGCACCACATGCCAGCCAGCCCCGCCCCCTGGTGGGCTGAGCTGGCCACACACACACACAAAATAAATAAATCAAAAAATAAATAAATAAATAAATAAATAAAATAAAATAAAATAAAAATCACTGGGCATGGTGGCATATGCCTGTAACCCTACCTCCTGGAAGGCTGGGGCGGGAGGATCATTGTGAGTTTGAGGCCAGTCTCAGCTACATAGTAAGTTCAAGAACAGTCTGAACTACATAGCGAGACCCTGCCTCAAATACGCCCAAAAAGTTAAAAAAAAAAAAAAAATGAAAAACTATTATTGTTTAGAACCATGAAGCCACAATGGGCAACACAAGGGTGCAAAGCTTCAGGTTGAGAACTGTAGGGGGGGGGGCAGTGGGGCGATGCCAGGGGCGGGAAGACTAACAGGAGGCTATTGCTGGGTGGAGGAGTAGAAGATTAAACAGGACAAATGATGACGTGGGAGACGACAAGGCTCCAGGGAACACAACTGACGCGCTGGGGCAAGGCTCTGCGAGGGGCTGATATCAACCCCGGTTAGAAGTTGGTAAAGTCCTTGAGAACTCAGCAGACTGGGAGGGACAGGGCTGTTGGGGTTGAGAAGTGATCAATTCTGTGTCGCCTGTGCACAGGTGTCTGGATCCCTGGAAATTCAGATCCACGGGCTGTGGAAATGCTGGACACAAGGATGAGCGCTACAGTCATGGCAGAGAAGGGTGACGGAGACTGCAGAGAGAACCCAGGGCAAGGGCAGAACGCAGGGGTGGCGGGACAGGCAGGCTACGAATGCCGTGTTACTTACTGCCCTAGAGCAGCCCCAGGGTGACATGCTTCACCCCTGCATATTTCATCACGCCCTGCTATGAAACAGGGACAACCCAAAAGAAACTTTTAAAAGAGAGTTCCACTCGCAACATTTCAATTGTTGCGATTTTTTAGGGCACGCAGACTGCTACCCATTATAGGAATTCATGGGCGTCCTCGAGAGTATAAAAAGCCTAGAATACATGACCAGCAGCCAGCGCTGAAGTCATGCTTGAGAAGGGTTGGTGTGGTTAGGAACACAGCGACCACGCAGCGAGGTAGCTCAGCTATGGGCCGATTTCTGACACTAAGACACTTGAGCATTCTTGTAGGTCAAGACAGAGAAGCAGAGCAGACGAAGGCTCTGGATGTGAGAAGAGATACAGGATCCAGCACTACGCATTCATCGCAGCTGACAGTGAATGAGCCCTTTCACTTTTTATTCTGAGGCAGGAAGGGGCTTACCAAGTCGCCCGGGCTGTGCACAACCACGCAATCCTCTTGGCGTGGCCTCACTGAGGCCAAGTGAATAAACTCTTACAGGTTAGCACTCTTCCTTTTCGCACAGGCAGGAGCAAAAAAATTTCTGCTCTCAAGCTGACCTCACGTGGGGAGAAAACAAACCAGCAAACAGATGCAAAACAGAAAGATAATGCAATGAAGTATAATTAGTGACTCAAAGTAAACCGGAAGCTTGGGACAGAGGCCACCACACCCAGGCAGAGGTGGGGAGGGGCTGGAGGGAAGGCGGGAGAGAGAAGCGCAAGGTGCGGTGGGGGGGCCACAGATGGGGCTCCGAGCACTTCACCTCATGGGGGGATGTGGCGGGGCTCAGCCCTCCTAAGCCTCCTAGAAACTGAGATGCCAACTCTACATTAATGGAGCCGACTTCCCCCACGTATACTGCTGCTATGAAACAAGCACACACTTTAAAGAGATCCAGTGATGGCAAATTTGCCATTCTTCTTTATTCATAGGCAAACACCTGCCCAGTTATTTATCTTATTCAGGAGGGACAAAAAAGATATGTATAGAACACTATTTATCTAAAATTCTAAATCTTTCGTTTTCAGGTATTTCAGTGAAGAATGGTATTAAAATCTCTAATCCTAAAATGCAGTGTTTTACATTAGCTTTACAGGACTCAATAAGCTTTTAGGACTAGGTCTTTCGGGTGTGGGAAAAAGTCATTTTTTTCTTTTAAGCTTTAAGTTAGGTAGAATGAAGACTAAAAATATAAAGTGCTAGAAAATCAGACTTAACAGTGGGGGGAGGCCCTGATTTTCTTGTCCTTGATATTTCTGGTGTAAATATCCCCACTATGGCCTATTTTAAGCTGCCAGT
>NW_004524801.1:1990358-1996746 GCF_000260255.1 Octodon degus | reverse complement strand
GGAACCACGGATTGAACTCAGGCCCTTGTGCTTGGCAGGGAAGTGCTTATTCCACTGAGCCATCTCCCTGGTGCCACACAATACTTCAGTTCTCAACTCACAGTGCACGTTTGATGAACTAGCACCATGGATATCAAGAATTACTGTGCACAGATGAAATAAACTTCCAACAAGTGCGGAGTGACTGCAGGTACTGTGCAACAGCTCTTGCCCTAGCACTAACCATGCACAAGCAATCAGGGAGTCAGCCTGCCTATGTCTTTGGCATGGTCCCCAAAATAATAGCTGAAGTAACCGGTATCAGTGTGACCAACCAGAACATCAGCTGAATCCTATGGCTAAAATACTCTGTTACTCTGAATGGACTTTTACACAAGGTGCCGCCAAAGCACCTAGGAGACAACGGGGACTTCAAGCTGAGGCAGGACACCTGTCGCTTGCTAGTGGATGTTAACATCAGTTTTCACAGTACCATATTCTACCTGTTAGCAGGTTATGAGGGCATCAGGAAGGCTCTTTTTCTTTTTTTAAATTAGGAAAGGCTACTAACAATCTATCAAAAAGTATTTCTCAAGGAATCGTCAAATCATCTGACTTGGGGGGCCTGCCCCTTAGCTCAGTTCTTTAAGTGGCTGCTTCAACAAAGCAGTCAGGCTCAGGTTGCTGTGGTTTGATCCCCACAACTCAAGTCAGCCAAACCTGCCCTGAAGCACTGGGAGAAAAAAAAAATCCTTGGGGCCAGGGAGATGGCTCAGTAGAATAAGCGCTTGCCTGACAAGCGCAAGGACCTGAGTGCAATACACGGTTCCGCAAAAAAATCATCTGACGTGGGACACTGTGGTAACTCGAGGACTCTCAGAATTAGGAAACATCTGAGCAAAAGCTGGGTGACTTACCCTTCCATGCTGAGTGCTGTTCCTGACCCTATTGGAATCTGAAAGCAGAAAGGAGCCTTGAGAAACTTGAGGTCATCTTTATTTATATTCCTGACCTGGGCTACCATAGTGCCATGCTTGAGGAATGTGTTCATGGTCCCAGGACGTATGAGCTCAGTTAAACACAACTCAGATAAAACTAAAACATTTAAAAGCAAAATAAATAAATAAATAAATAAAAGCATTTAATTTTAATCTTTATTACCTTCCTGATATAAAAATAATACAGGCTAACCACAGCAAGGAGTAGTGATGCACACCTATAATCCCAGCACTCGAGAGGCTGATGCAAGAGGATCATCAAGAGTCTGAGGCCTGTCGGGCTACACAGTGAATACAAGGCAGCCTGAAATACAGAGCAAGACCCTGTCTCAAAAGAACAAAGCCAAAACCAAACATGCTAACTACAAAAGTCTTACATTATGGAAAATGAAAAAAAAAATTGCCCCAGAATCCTAACCTCAGAAATGACTGTAAGTATTCTTCCACATTTTTAAAGCATACAGTAGCATAAATTACATATACATATGCTATTCTGTTCTAATTTTTCAAATAATTTTAAGAAATAATTCAACTGAACAGTTTCTCCAAAAAGCTTTAAGCATCAGTTTTCAAAGATCCAATTACACAGTAGGTGGAAAAAACTAAGTTTTACCATGCATTATTAAATATCATTCCAAGTATTAAAGGTAAAATCAAATCCTAAAGATATAGGAAGTCAAAAGTTCAGAAAATCCAAGTTCCTTATCAAGATGAAAACTTCTAAATTCCAATTCCAGCAAGTATCAGAAAATAGCTTTAAAATTCTAATGTGGAAGAAATGGTCACTTCCTTCACATAAAGCACAGCTCTGCAAGTATTCCTATAGATCTTCTCTTCCAAGAACATGAGGGGTGGACGTGGAACCGAATTCAGTTGTTGCAACTGGTAAAGGACAATTTTGATTCAATGTCCCACAGCTTGGTCTGTAAGGCTTTTAAGACATCTTCCATCTAGTGAGTTTTAAAAAAAGATAAAGAAACACAAGTGTTAAAATAACGAAAAATGATACACGGCTAAAATATGATTAGAATTACACTGCTCATACAATTTTGCATGCTACTTATTATGTATAACAGTACTGAATATCTAACAAAACATTTAGATACATAAATCTTATTTAAATAAGACATCATTCTACCAAACTGTAGTTTTCAACTTATACTCTACAGCTACAGTCACCATCATCTTGCCCATCATGCCATGAAAACAAGGTAACCTTCAGCAATAAGGTGAAGCAAATCCAATCAAATACGCATTTGGCTTAAAGCTATGTTTCCAGTTTAACAGGTTAACAATATAGGATATTTCGATTTGGGTATCTGATGTCCTCATTATTTTGTTGATAAAGCTTTAGCACAATTTATAGTTCGGTTCCCAAAAGATCAACTTATTAACAACTGAAGTAAAATCATCAGTTTTACCAGGAAAAGTGCTCAAACAATAAGAGAACTGTCATACCATTATGAGAATTATCACATGGAGGGGCACTTGCACACTGGAAGGAAGGTCTTCAAAGAAATAAAATGTTCAGAATAAAATTACCTGTTTTAGAGACTTCTCCATTTCCACTCTACTTTCAAGATTAAGCAGCTCTTTGTCTTCTGACACAATCTGCTTTTCAGAGGACCCTAAAGCGTAACTAGAACAGTGTTTGACACAGTTAAAACACAAAAGGGAGCAAATGTGACATTGACATTAGTTAAAAATATTAAAACTCTTTTTTAAGTATATCACACCATACATCAGTAACAAGCAAATGAATACAACAACTATGTGTCCTAAAGCACCCTACGTAGGAAGCTGTACTAAAGTCAGATCTTTCTCCATAACAGTTATGTCCACTATTTCTACACATTAATTTTCCACTACATATATTTCATTATTGAAATAAATTTGCTCCTTGGGAAATTGAGTGACAAAAACATCCGAGTTCAGAGTTCTACAGGTAAGTTTAAAGATCCAGAAGGAACTGCTGGTTTCAAGGACGCCACTGATTCCTTTACCTAACTTCTTAAGAACATGTGCTTTCCTATTTCACTCTCCCTTGTTTGTTGTTTGAGACGGGGTCTCGCTATGCAGCTCAGACTGGCCTTGAATTCACTATGCAGCCCAAGGTTCTCAAACTCACAGCTACCTTCCTGCCTCAGCCACCTGAGTGCTGGGATTACAATAGTAGGCCATCACAGCCAGTTTCGCATTTGACTTTTAATAAATAGTACTTTGGAATAATCTCTTGATTACCAAGTTTGAACAACTTCCAAAAGTTATCCTCCAAGTCATGCTTTGCTCTGCAACTGTAGGGTTACTACCCACTGTGGTTTGGAAAAGTACTTAACAGCTGAAAGACTGGCCTAGTAACAGGAGGAAACAGGCCTAGCCCTGGCAAGCAGGCAGACCATATAAAAGGGAAAAAGCTCAATTTCTTTGTCTTTCTATAAATACAAGTCTTTTATCACATATAGCAAGTCTGTATGTCACTTCTTTTCCCTTTGGAAACCCATGGGTTGTATTCCGAAAAATAACCTGGTGAAGTCAAGTAACTTCCCATTTAGGAAAACAAAAACACTTCCACCTTGTTAGACCAGGAATTCATTATATTCTTTTGTATCAGGGTTATAAAAAATTTGCAGATTATAAAATTTTGATCTCAATCTGTCTAATTTCAAGGTCCAGCGATATAGTTCAGCAGACTAAGTGCTTGCTTAGGTAAGCGCAGGGGCCAGGGTTTGAGTCACTGAGACTGGGCATGGTGGCGCTCAACTGTAATCCCAGCGCTGGGGAGGCTGAAAATAGGAGGTTCACTATGAGGCTGAGCTGTGTAGTGAGACCCTGTACCAAATACATTAAAAATATACATATATATTTCACAGGCATCTGTTATGGCTGTTACAGTGTGTCAACTTGACAAGTTCAGAGGTTTAACTAAATGACTCAGCAGGAACCCAGGGTCCTCACTTTGTAAACACCCTCAGCCTGTGCAAGACAGAGGGCATGATATGGTGGGGGTACAGAGGACCTGCCCTGGGGCGAGTAGCCTGCATACCACGTACGGAAGGAAAAAACTTGCTCTCCGCTCCCTTTTGACTCTAGTTGCTTTTGCTATCTTCTGCTACCATGAACTGCTGCCCTCTGCCATGTGCCACCCTGCCTTGGAGCCAGCTGATTATGAACTGAAACCTCCATAGACTGTAAGCTAAATAAATCTTTCCTTCCAAAACTTGGGGTGTCAGTTATTTTGTCCCAGAAAGGAGAGTACAGTAACCAAGACAGCATCTTTCTCTTGTCCTCAGAAGCTACACTAGGCAAATGTTCCCCTGCTGAGCTATGTCTCCAGGGCTCCCAGGCAGCCTCCAAGTCTTGGAGTCCCAGGCATTGCAGTGGAATTTAACTTTGCATGTCCTTTAAAAAACAAAAAGGCCAGGGGGCCCTGCCAGTTAGCTCAGTTGTTTAAAGCACCTGCTTGGGCAAATTCAGTCAGGCACAGGGGACCGAGGTTGATCCCCAGCTCCACAAGCTGCACCAGACCCGCCCTTAAAAAGCAGCCTGAGCTAGCCAAAAGAAAAAAAAAGGCCAATGAGCTGGAGGGCCCCCTGAAATTCTTTTAACTGCTCCCTAACTATTACTTTTTAGAAATCTTAAGGGGTGGAGGTATTTAGTTGCATATCTCAAAAAGACAACTGTTTACTACTGGCAATAGTTGGATTTTGTATTTCCACTTTTCCAAAACATCAAAAGAACTTCTTTACTAACCAATTTTGAAATTCCTGCTTTCTTGATATTCTAAGAAGCTAAAAACTAACTAATGGGAAATGAGCAATATATGTTGAGTGATACAAGTAGTACTCAAATAATCTTATTAAGCTACAGTTAATTTTTAAAAACAAGCAAACACATTTTTACTTCAAAAAATGTTCTCCCAATGTTTTCTCCTATAATGTGGCATGTGAGCTTTTCCAGTATCGAATAAAGCAAAACAAACAATATTTCAGTGGCTTAATTATCAGAAATTATTACTTGGGGAGAAAAAAAAAAAAACCTAACCAGTGCTTAGTTCTAATATTTCCAGACCAATTGTCCACAAACAATTTTCAGAGAAAACAGTGAGGAGGCAGACATTCACATATAAAAACTTACCTTTCAATGGCTTTCACGCTGAGGCAAAACAAGTTCCTCTTGTAATCTAGGTGCTTGGGAGTGCATCTGTACACGTAGCCAAGGTGCAGCAGGCAGCCGGCACAGTACAAAGTCTCAAGAACGCTGCCATCGAGAAATGGCACCACTTTAGGGAACACAGCTGCAGCTTGTTAGGGGAAAACCCCACCCAGAAACCCTGTCAAGACTGAAGCTCCAACGTCATTCTGACCAAATCAAGTCATACATATGAGGAGAGGAAAAAAAAGAATAAGGTGCTTCCAAGAGAACTAGAAAGAGAGTCATTCATAGTCCACAGTGCCTTAGGCATCCAATGACAAGGGACAGACATAAAGTGACAACACACACATGATGAAGATACACACATCATGCTTTTCTCAGTCTGACATTAAGAAAAATTATCTAAAATTTAAAAATAAGGCTAAATGATTCTAGCTGGGCATGGTAGCACATGCCTGTAATCAGAGGCTGAAGCAGGACGATCACTGAGTTGGAAGCCAATCTAGGCTACAAAGTGAGTTCAAGCCCAGTCTGAACTGCAGAGTGAAACCCTGTCTCAGACAAAAAAAAAAAACAAAAAACCAGAAACACTGAAAGATTCTATGTCCTTTTAATGCCACTGTCCAACCCACAAACCCACCATGAATACTCAAGGGCAGGGACAGACAATGTTTTCCCCTACTAAAGCAGATAATAAATACTTCAGGCCACCGGTCGCCTTTGTCTGTAACGTAGTGCATGGATATATATCTGAGAAAGTCTGGGTTCCATGAAGAACGGCACCAGCCCAAGAGCCCAGGACCAGTGTGCAACATGGCTCCGACGGAAAGTACCACCGCTTCCTTGAAAAGGACTCCAGAGTTAAGGGGCAGGGGGAACTCTAAAGTTAGATGATGACTTGCAAGAAGAAGACAGATGAATGGCAAGTAGTTGTAATCTGGTAGAGAGATGAGTGACATCCACTAGTAGAAAAAGTAATGCCAGAAACTGAGGTTTCAGCGACATACAGGACAATAGCAAGGGCATCCTATATAGCAATGTCCCCCTCTGTGCTAGCTGTGTGCCATGTTTTGGTTCCCTCACTAATTGGCCGAACAGATCTTTGATGTGCGTTTATTCCATATGTTAGATGTTAGAATTAATTTTTTTTTTTTTTTTTTTTTTTTTTTTTTGTGGAACTGGGGATTGAACTCAGGCCTTGCACTTGCCAGGGAAGCGCTTATTCCACTAAGCCATCTCCCCAGCCCTGAATTTTTTTT
>NW_004524801.1:1973904-1989588 GCF_000260255.1 Octodon degus | reverse complement strand
GGGTCTCACCATGTAGTTCAATCTGGCCACAAACTCATTATGTAGCCCAGGCTGGCCTTCAACTTTTGGCAATCCAGCTGCGTCCCCCTCCCAAGTGCTGGGACTACAGGTATACAAAGTCACCCCCAACTTAGATCTTCTTTAGACCTGGCCTATGACAGCCCAATACATAGCAACCTGATGACAACTAGAGATTCAAGCCTAGTCTTGAGCACACAAGTGAAGTCAACACCCCCGAAGCCTACTATGTCAAGAGTATCTGAGCTACTTGTCAGCATGTGAGCCAGCAGTCATTCCCAAATACCTGTTCTTGCTATGAAGAAAAAGGGAAGCTCAATAGCGTATTATAAATTATATATATATATATATATCATAGCTCACTTATGGACACTGGGAGATGTTTCCAATTGTGCAGCAATAGACAGAACCAATATTAAAATGGAACACCGGAAAAAGCATAAGTTCTCATTGGTGACACAGTTAAGCAAATATGCCACTGACAACAAATGTGTCTGCAGAATTCTTTAGGGCTTATATATAAGAAATACTAAAGCATTTTAATAAACCCCAAGTTTATCTCCTTACTTATAAACCTTAAATTACAAAATAGGGGAGTCCAACCTAGTAGTGAGACCATGAACACCCTATAGGCCCTTCCCTAAAAAAAAAAAAAAAAAAAAAAATAGGGAACTTGTCTATAACATCAACAAATCTCCCCACTACATATAAAACCTCATGATAACTAGGAAGCTGCCACATGCATGAATGTGATTCTCATTTACCATGAAAGGATAGAAAACCCTGAGTTCTCAAAATATTGACCAGTGGATAAGGATATTTGAACCCAAACTATCCAGTGCATCTGAACAGTACCAAAGGATGCACATAAAGCCATTCATACTTTGGTAGGGTTTGAATAACCTTTGTCCTCCCACATTTAGGCTGAAATAATCCCTACTGTGAGAAAGTTTCAGTAAGAGAGGGGCAGCTTAGTTTTATCATGGTATTCCACAGTGGGTGGGGATGTGGGAGGTGATTAGGGTTACCTAAGGTCCTCAGAGTAGAGGCCTGGGGAGAATCCTGGAGGCTTTGTAAGAAGAGGCAAAGACAAGGCATGTGCTGACACACCCAAATTCCCTGCTTCCGGCTAAATGCTACTCTGTGGCACCTGGGTCCTCTTCTAGCAAGAAGGCAATCACTACAACCAGTAGCTGGGATAATCCTCTTTTCAGTATAAAGCAACCTGTCTCAGGTACTTTGTTACAGTAATAACTAACGGACTAATCCACACTTTTGGAATGATGTGTAGGAGTAACTAAGAGATGGTAGCAACCACATGCAACACCTTCCTCTGCCCAGCTAGCACAGTTGGCCAGACATCCTCACTGTGGAACAACATTGAGATCAACAATGCCAAAAATCATAAAATAATTTTATACAAGGAATGTGTGACACTATTACATCCTTCACAAAGGGCACAAGGAGAATGAGCAGAGGAAATAGTACTGTCACCTTCAAAACTAAAGGCCACAGCACTTTTGTTGCCCATCAACAGAACAGCCCAGACAGGCATTCAGAAGGACAGGCCTGTCCACTCAAAGTCTCTCAAGCATCCTAAAGCAATTCCACAAGTGCTGAGCACATGGACCTAGTAAAACTCATCTCAGTTGAAGGCAGGATAAAAATGGATTTAACCAGGCATGGTGGTGTACTCAGAGGCTGAAACAGGAGGATCACCATGAGCTTGAGGCCAGCCTGGACTAGATAAGAGGGATCAAGGCCAGCTGGAACTACATAGCAAGACCCTCAAAAAAATAAAAACAAAATAAGTAAATAAATGAAAAACACATTTAGATCATATAGCATTAAATAACTGTGGATCACAGAATAAGAAAGTTAATTCACTTTTAATTTTCTACCTGGATAATTAAAGAAAAAAATCCCAAGTTGGTATGAGATTATCTTTAACTTTTATAGTTTTAAATCATTTCACAAGTGTAGGGAGCCTCGGAAGCTGGAAAATAAGTCGAAGGTATGTAGGCAGGACTGGGCCTCAGTGCCTAAAGCAAACAAGCTACCTCAGTCCTGAGATAAGCATCCTGACTGGTTAACGTCAGCTACTAGTCACTAGGCAACCTTGCATCACGTGTTACTAACTTTGCAAAGGTATAAATAAATGTAGGTTTCATTGTGCTCGTGCCTGAGTCTTGCCCATCAGGCAGAGTGCCAACCACCTAGCCCAGCTTCTGTCTTCTTGTCTATCTTTCTCATTCCTTCCACTTTGTCTCCCCAGGTAGAACCGTTCGCAGTGAGACCAACAGTTCCCTACACACAAGGAGAGAACAGACCAGAAACAGGCAGGCAATACCTCAACTACAGTTGATAAATATTTGTGTCACTGTAATTATCTTCAGTCACTTTCACGTTACCGTCAATGAATATCTGTGTGGATAATATATGGATTCCTTTCAAAATAAATTTAATGTGCTGGCCCCACCCCTCAGGGTGCGCTGAGACTGCGATTAAGACTCAGCGTGGTGGGGCGCCTGCAATCCCAGCACTTGGGAGGCTGTAAACTGACAAATCACTACAAGTCCAATCTAGTAGTGAGATCCTAAACATGCTGTAGGCCCTTCCCTAAAATACAGAAAAAATAAAAATAAAAAACAAATTTAAATATCAATTTTAAACCAATTTAATGAACGTATGCTAAGTGTATAATGATCACACAGCTGGTAAAAATAGAGAAAATTACTATAGCAATGAAAAATGGACTAACAGCAAAAGATGAAGGTGTTGTCAAAAATAAGTAGAGTTGGGAAGAACAGAAAGAAACACCACAGGAAGTCAGGAGAGAAAAACACTGCCTGAGCTTTTATACTAATTAGGCCTGGAACCTTAATGTAATTCAAAGCTCACTAGACTCATTTTCTTACCCCAAAAAATGAGAAATCATCTGGGGTCGGGTTTTCCGAATTTTAATCCCCTGCATGCAACAGCACAACTGCTGCCACACCTATATACTGCCTAAACCATTAGAAATGCAATTTTCCGGGCTGGTGAGATGGCTCAGTGGTCTAAAGCACCTACTTAGAACAAACTTAGCAAAGCCCAGGGACCACGGTTCAATCCCCCAGCACCACATGCCAGCCAGTCCGCCCCCTGGTGGGCTGAGCTGGCCACACACACACACACATACACACTAATAAATAAATAAAATAAAAAAAAAAAAGAAATGCAATTTTCCTTAGAATAAATTTTTAAAAATTGAAATACACTTTAAATAGGATACCTTAATATTACTAAAAAGCAAAATCTAGCATTTGTAATGCACTTCAAAATATAATCAATTTTTACTTATTCATGTACCACCTAAAGTCCAGTAAGACAGGAGTCAGATTTTGGGTGACAATCCTAAGGCAGAGCTCCCCTTCAATTCTCTGAGGATGCCATATTCAGCTATCAGGTGACAGGAATGACAAGGTATCTGTGCCCTTCACCCTAGGGAGTGGCCACAAAGGACTTGGCCTGCTGCAGCCCCTTGGGCTGTCTGCTTCTGATCACAGGCAGTCTCCTTTGCTTATAATAGCAGACTTTGTCTTATATTAGCATTGTTCTACAGCTATGATATTTTATTATACAAATTTTTTCCATGTTTATTTTCAATTTTCTTTCTGCTCTAATGTAATATTCACATAGATACAGCCTTACTCACCAACCATTTTCATTTTTCCTCATGAACAGCTTCTGTTCTTTATCTACAGAAACATTAGAGGATATACCTGGGAAGAGAAGCAATGTTTTATTAACACTGTTATAGTACACATTTAGAGAATTTCTAATCCTACTTTTATTCTGGAACTTGGAGAGCTAAAAAAGTAAGACTCGAAGTATCTGTGTGTGTGTATGTGTGTGTGTGTGTGTGTGTGTGTGTGTGTCTCAAACACACACACACGGCACACACAAAGTATGGTTCAAAAGTAAAGGTAAATTGGGCATGGTGGTATACATCTATAGGCCCAGCACTCGTGAGGCTGAGGCAGGAGGATCCTCTCAAATTCCAGGCCATCCTGGGATACACAGTGAATTCAAGGCCAGCCTGAACTACATAGTGAGATCCTCTCTCAAAAGCAAAACAAAACAAAACAAAACTCTAAATGTACAGGTTTTTTGCGAAAAATAGTAGAAGTTATTTAATTCCCTTCCCTGAAAACTAATGACTTAACAAAATAAGCAAAATTAAACTCCCCCCCCAAAAAAAAAGTAAAATGAAAGAGGATAAATTCATTTATAGTAGAAACTGGACAAATTAGAACCTTAAGTCACGAAGTACAAAGAACATCTACCATCTAACAAAGTTGCAATCAAAGCCAAGAAAAAGAAAAAAAAAAAACAACCAGATGCTAAAACCCATGCATTCACCTCCAGGTTGCAGATGCAGAGCTCATTTCTCTAAGAGTGACTGAGAAGTGCCCAGTGTCCCCAACACTTTTTACTAGGACCATGACTTGGACAGGTCACAGCTAGACCCCAGGAGAGTAAAACATTCCCAGAGAAGGAAAATAAAGACACGACATCAGATGCATCTGACCAAGTATCTCCTCTACGGACATCTTGTCTCAGTAACACTATTTACCCAGTTCCCCAGATGAGAAACTAGAACACCTATCATCCTTGGTTCTTTGTTTGTTTTTGGTAATGCTAGGGATTGAACCCAGAGCCTCATGCATGCTGGCCAAGTGCTCTACCATCGCGCTTCATCCCCAGTCTTCATCCTTAGTTCTCTTCCTCATCCTGCTTCCGGACATCCACCCCACTGACACATCCTATCAACTCTACCCCACAAATCTCACTTCAGCTTCAAAACTACCAGCATCTGCTCTTGCCCAGACCACTGCACTAAGTAGTGCAGCCCTATGCTAGTGTTGCCCAACCTGCGCTTCCCACATTTGGTCCAAAATAGGGGGCTCAGATCACTCCCTGCTTAAACTCCTCACTCACTAGGACAGAACCATATTCTCAGAAGAGACAAGGTCCTAAGACTTCTGGCTCACTCCTTCCTCTCCTTTCCTTCCTAAATCTTGTCTTTATTCTATACTTCAGCCACACTAGCTGTGGTGCCATTGTACTAGCTGTTAAATCCATGAGAAAAGCAAAGAGCAGGATCTAAGAACTGTGGGCACAGCCAAGCTGGGATTCACGTATGAAGACCACGGAGAGACATAACCCCGCATACAGCCTTGTTTCCTTGGTGATGAGTGGATTAATCAAACAGCGCTGGAATGGAAAAGCTACTAACTTTGTATCACAAATATTACTAGAACCGAGACGTGAACTCATACAAACATTTTTTTTTAAGAATGTTTCATTTTTAATATTTATTTATTTTGTGTCTGCGTATGGCCGGCTCAGCCCACCAGGGGGTGGGGCTGGCTGCCATGTGGTACTGGGGGATTGAACCGCGGTCCCTGTGCTTTGCTTAGCTTAGCTTGTTCTAAGTAGGTGCTTTAGAACACTGAGCCATCTCACCAGCCCCAAAATCAGTCTACCCACTAAGAGCACGATTTCTTTTTTTTTGTTTGTTTTTGTTTTTGTTTTGTGGAACCGGGGATTGAACTCAGGACCCTGTGCTTGCAAGACAAGAGCTTATTCTACTGAGCCATCTCCCTGGCCCCCCAAACATGTTAAGCCTATATGACGTGACTACCACGCCTGTAATCCCAGCGCGCAGGGGGGGTGGGGGCGGCTGAAAACAGGATCACTATGAGTCTGAGCTGCAGAGTGAGACCCCGTACCAAAGACATAAAAAATAAAAATAAGTTTTTTAAAGGGCTGGTGCACAAAGTCCAGGGTTCTATCCCTACAAACATAAATAAGTAAACATAAATCAAGTTCCAAGAAAACAGCTGTTTGTATGCCAATTCAGAAAAATACATGTGAATCACTTCATCCCCAAATAAATTCTGGCAAGTATTGTAAATAACACAGGTAACCAGTAGAGTCAGGATCAAAAGCTAGAATTCTTCCTGTCCTAACTTTTACATTCTCCTTCCTCTTACTGGGTTTTCAAGCGTTCCCCCGCCCCTCGCCCCGCAAGCACTGCCTCAACTCTGTAATTTTAACACTTAGAAAAACCAATCTCCATACTCCCTGGCACGAAAAAGTCGCTGAAAAGCTTAATTTCTTGAATAAACCACTAAGAATATTACTAATTAATTGCTCGCTGATTCCCGTGCGAGTCACACCTACTGTACAGGCTACATCCCAAATGCCTGAATACTGCTCGCGACGACGCAGACCCAAGCGATGCTCCTCCCGGATGGGGAATCCCAGAACTGATCGGCACCCCTGAGTCCACCTGCAGCAGCGACCGGCCTTCTCCACTGTTTGCACAAGGGCACCTCCCCTCCCTGCGGACCGCCCGGGTGCGACAGTGCGGGGAGGAAGGCTGCCCCAGCCCAGCCCAGCCCAGCCAGCCAGCCCTGCCGGAACTGACAGCGCAACAGGATGCAGTCGGATTCCTCCTGACCGTCCACCCAGCTCAGCGAGTCGCCCAGCGGCCGCCGGCAGCGGGAGCACAGGAACACCAGCGGGTTCTCCCCCTGCGCCCCCTGCCCCGCCTCCGCCTCGCTCTGCGCCTTCGCCTGCCGGGCCACCGAGGTGTCCCCACTCGCCGAGCTCCACATGCTCATCCACTTCTGGAGCAGCTGGTGGCGGTTCGAGTCTTCCAAGAGCCGCCGGCCCAACAACGAGGAGTTGTTCCTCTTGTCCTTGTGGTTACACGCACAGGAAACGGAGGAACATCCACCATCACAGTACGAAGGCCAAGCTCCCGCCATTGTCTACAAATCTCCCGCGCCCCAGGGCGCCATGGGAAAAATACGCCTGCGCATGCGCGGGCGGCGTGGGGGGGGCCTGGACCCGAGGGGCGGGGCCTGAGTCAGAGGGGCGGGGCCTGAGGGTGGGCGGCCGGCAACCTTTAGCGCGCAGGCTTTACTTCCGGCCGGGAGTTTGTGATTACTGAACCTGCTTCGCGTTCTAAAGAAATTGAGTCTACTAGAGATCAAGTGGGTTATCTGCTTGGGAAGGGGCGGCGTCATGTAGAAAGTCAGCAGCAAGCTCCAAATTGTATTACGGGCGCTCAGGATCGCGGAGCTGTTTGACTTGCAAGTAGGGCAGAGGTTCCTTTCAGGGTAGGATGGTTGAGGCAGATCCCTGCCCAAGAAAGCCAGCCTCTGTGGTGCTCAGAACAGCACGGGCCAGTGTGGAGAATTGTGCTTATTTTACCATTGTTTCTTTAAAAACCACATTGCAACTGAGTGGTGAGTTTGTAGTGTGTAAAACATTTACCTTTTCACAATGTGAGGTAGACACAAAAACTACACACAATCGCTAGATGATCTGCTCCTCGTGTCTTATGGAATACCATTTTTATTTCCTGACCCAGGATGAGTCAGAATGCCCTTTCAAGTACAAACATACACTTCGTTCTGGCCCCCTTGACCACTAAGGATCAATCTCCATGTATTTATCAGTTAATTTTACTGGAAAGACTTTCTAGCAATACCAACGGTATTAGACCCTGCCAAACAAAGATTAGCCTTCAGACAACATCTGGCCATCTTTATAGCACTAAGATGGACGAGAGAACCACCAGGACCAAATGAAAGCATTCCTGAGGGGATGTTTTCAAACCCTCTTGTGCTAAAATCAAGCACCAAAAGCTCAGCCTTTCACCTGATGGCACATTCTGTCGCTCTCTTGCAGTCTCTCAGCATACTCTTAACTTTCCCGTATTCCTCAATGTTAGTAAATTCTCTTTACCACCTGCAGTACTGGTCTCTCACACACCACGCCTTGCACAACAGTGAGGAGAGAAAGCTGGCAGGGGCCACACCGGAGACAATGAGGCAGCTCCCGGAAGGAAGCCTGCCCCTAAGGGCCTACATCTTCCTATAGTACTTTGGGTGTTGTGTCAATCACTGCCCACTTGTTTAGAAAAACTACAGTACTTCAATAAATTGATTTTCAATTGTAATGCTTCTGGCCAATAACAAATACCAAAGCTTTCAAGTCAGAAGTCATCCCTCCATTTGGTAACAGGTAAAAAATTGTGGAAAAGCTACTTGCCTTCTCTACCCACTTGTGCCTGAAGAAAATGGATCAGTACTGCCCCGGGTTGTTTTTGTTTTGTTTTGTGTGTGTGTGTGGTTTTTTTTTGGCGGAACTGGGGATTGAACTCAGACCCTTGCACCTGCCAGGGAAGCACATATTCCACTGAGCCATCTCCCCAACTGCACCTGGTTGTTAATGAGAATCAAATGACACAGGTATGTTAGCCCTAAAACACTGCCCCAGACTCCAGTTGGTTAGCCTTCAACTGGGAGAAAACTATTCAAATAATTTAGGCCTTTTTTTTTTTCATCTATAGAATTCTCTTCCCTTTATCTTGTCACCAGACAGAGTCTGAGGAGGTCACCGAAGCACAGATGGGAAATGATAGGTTCTGGCCCTAGTACGAACTACTGCATCATGGCCCAGATTCAACACAGCTGACTCCCCAAGCAACAGCTTATCTTCCCAATGACCACTTCCTCCTCCTTCCCCACACCAGCCCTGGATACAACTTCCTCTTACCCTTCCTGCGCACATAAGGGAGCCTCCAATCAGCTCCTTGTGTGTTCCTGAACCTGCCCCTTAACTCCACCCCCAGGAAAAGTCCCTAAAGTCTCATCCTCCCTGTCTCAGGTCAGAGGATCTGCCCATCTCCCTGCCCTCAATCCTCTCAGGGTCTTCAGAGGTAGTAAAGGCTTGTCCTCCCTCTTATTTCTGTTTCTGTGTGGAGCAGCCAAGAAAACCTAATGGGAAATGTGTGCTCACCCCACTCAAAGGACTGGTTGCCAGTTCACTGACTTGCACTGTAGAAAATAAGTTTATTTGATTGGCTTAGAAATCAGGCAGCTAGCTACCAATAGGGGAAGGGCCTGAGAAAGAGTTGTTTGATCAGCTGTACTGATAAAAATAAGCAGGAACTAGGATTTAGACCCCAGATGAACTAACCTAGGCAACTTGAAAAGCAGCTCCTTCTCTGCTAAAGGGAGGTGCAGCCATTCCCCACTAAACTCTTGAGTTTGGGTACAAAATAACCAGTTTTCTCTAAAATCTCAATGTCCTTTAAACCCTGCAGGCTGAAGCACTAGATTAGAGATGCTGAGTTCTAATTGGTCATTTTAAATCCATGGAGCCCCTGTGATAGGTGGCCACTACATTTTAGTTCCTGTGCTCTGCTTATCTCCCATTAGGCCTAGCTAGAGGGGACTATGGGGGAAATAGCCCCCACCTGGAAATCCAAAACTCTCATAACCTTTTCCTTTGGTTTTTTATTTCATTCCTCAATGTGTATGGAGCCATGAGAGTGGTCCATAGGGAAACCCATCACAGAAAAAGAATTTTCAGGATGCATCAGTAAGAGGCATAAAGGAAGGAAATCAATAGGTAGAGCGTTAAATAGAGTGCAGAGCCTTAAAAGACAGGTACACTGTAGTCTGCACAGCACAGTTAGAAACAAAGGAGTTGAGTCACTCCCTTCCCTTGTCCAACTGTAAATACCATGCCACCCTAACAGTTATGCACGCTTCCGTAACTTTAAGACATTGTGTGAGCCACTTCTCTCCATTCAACTATAAATGCAACACCACCCTAATGATTATCCAAGTTTAAGCTTATTAAGTGAGGTAGATTGCTGACATCAGAGAAAGAGACATTGTGAGGCATCTTGGATCAGAGATGCCTAACCCTATAAATATGGGAAGCCTAAGTTATTCACACACATGCACACACACACACACACACACACACACTTCACCTTATCTGTTCTGGCTGCTACCATTCCTTGATTGTCAATAAGCAGAGCTCACTACATACAACAAGGTGTACCCTTAGCAGTTCTTTCCTTGTCATACACAAAAAACTCCCAGCTCTTGGGAGGCTGTAAACAGGCAGATCACTACAAGTCTGATCTAATAGTGAGACCCTGAGCACCCTGTACACCCTTCCCGAAAATACAAAAAAAAGAAAAAAAAAAGAATTGACTGGTTGAAATTACACCTGCCCAAGTGACACTCAGGTAGTCAATATGTAAACAAACACACTGCCCAAGTGATGCTTGGGTAAACTGGGGCTTTTATTGAGTGGGTAAATTACTAAGTGGTTCCAATTTGGTTTGAAAATGTCTCCTTGCTATTTGTTTCTCAATAAAATTATGGAAAAATAAAAAAAAATTACTAAGTGGTTAATATATGAAAAGATTCTCCACCATACTTATTTCTATAGTGCACTGAAATTCAATAGCTTATCTCTTAGTTTGATAAAATCCAAATGTTTTACAAAAGATCTGTTCTCTAAAAAACAGTTAATTTCATATGTTGCTGATAGGAGTGCCTGATACTGCAAACACTATGGAAAGTTAGCAGTGTCTAACACAATCATATAACTGCATTATTTGACAGATGCAAGTCATGCACTGTCTAACATTTTACATTTGTTTGTTTGTTTAAGAAAGGCTCTCAAAAAAAAAAAAAAAGAAAAAAGAAAAAAAGAAAAGAAAAGAAAGGCTCTCACTACGTAGTGTGGGCTGGCCTTGAACACATTTACTGCCCAGGCTCGCCTCATTATTATGATAACCCTTCTGTCTGACTTCTATAGAACTCTGCCTCCCAAGGGTTGGGATTACAGGCCTGCACCACCACACCTGGCTCTAACAATACTTTAGGCAATACATCCCTGGTATTAAGTGACACATATCTCATTTCTAGGAATTGATTTCTATAGAACACTGGAAATAACATGGCACAAACAAAAACACATATTGTTGCAGCACTGTTTACAACAGCAAAGATGGAAATAACCCAGCATCCACCACTTGGGAACTGAATGAACCAAGTATAGACATTCACACAATGCAAATATAATGCATCTATATCATGGCAAGAGCTTCCTTTTTTTAAGTATTTGGTACAGGGTGTCACTGCACAGCTTGGACTCATAGTGATCCTCCTGTTTTCAGGCTCCCTAGTGCTGGGATTACAGGCGTGCACCACCATGCCCTATGCCAGCTCAGTGTGCCCTGGGGTCAGGTCCAGTGCTGCATGTGGTGCCGGGGATCGAACTTTAGTCCCTGTGCTACCCTAAGCAGGCCCTTAGTCCACTGAGCTATCTTGCAGGCCCAGAGCTTCTCTTTTAAAATGTAATTTGTTCCCTGGCAAGTACTGGGCCTGAGTTTAATCCCGGGTTTTGAAAAAAAAAAAAAAAAGTTTAAAAAAAGAAACAAAAAATGAAAAAAAAAATGGAATTTGCTAATGCACATCTAAAAAGGGAGAAGGGAAAATATACATACCCATGTGTTTTGTCTAAGATGTAAATAATTCTTGTTTGTTTTGTTTTGTTTTGTTTGAGACAGGGTCTCGCTATGCAGTTCAGGCTGGCATTGGACTCACTATGTAGCCCACGCTGGCCTCAATCTCTCGGTGATCCTTCTGCCTCCCTAGCGCTGGGACTACCAGCCGGCATGTGCCACCACAGCTAGATCCATGCATATTTTAAATAGAAAGATACACAAAAATTTTTAAGTTTTTACTTGGGTGAAAGTAATAGGAAACTAGGAATAGAATTGGAATATCTACAAATATATCTTGTTTTGTATAATTGACTTTGGACTTTGGTAATCATTCTACACAATTATAAAACAAAGTGATTTCTAAAAAAGAAGATAGAAAAAGAAGATAGAAAATAAGATAGAAAAGTAAATCAAAGGCACGTTGAAAGGAAGAAATACAGTTGCCTGCTCACAAATGACATAATTGTGTGGAAAATCTAACTAAACATTTGGAGGGGGCCTGGGAGATGGCTCAGTAGGATAAGCGCTTGACTGGCAAATGCAAGGATCTGAGTTCAATCCCTGGTTCCTCAAAAAAAAAAAAAAAAAAAGGGCTGGAGAGATGGCTCAGTGGTCTGGAGCACCTACTTAGAGCAAGCTTGGCAAAGCATCAGGGACCGCGGTTCGATCCCCCAGCACCACATGCCAGCCAGCCCCGCCCCCTGGTGGGCTGAGCTGGCCACACACACACACACACCTCTCTCTCTCTCTCTCTCTCTCTCTCTCTCTCAAGTAAATAAAAAATAAATAAATTTAAAAAAAAAAAAAAAGACAACAACCTTAAATTTGGGGCTGGAGAGATGGCTCAGTGGTCTAAAGCACCTACTTAGAACAAGCTTAGCAAAGCACAGGGACCATGGTTCAATCCCCCAGCACCACATGCCAGCCAGCCCCGCCCCCTGGTGGGCTGAGCTGGCCACACACACACAAACACACAATAAAATTAAAAAAAATAATAAACAGTTGGAGGGACAAGAGGGGAAGAGAGGATAAATATTATCAAAACACTATATATGCGCACATGAAAACATCACAATGAAACGCATTAATTTTCATAGTTAACATGCACTGAGAATTGGAACAAAATCTGAACAAATCAACAAAAATACTTATAAACAATTTTAGCAAGGTTGCAGCAGATCAGGTTAGTATAAAAGTCAGACACTTGCCCATATACCAGCGCTGAACAAACAGGATTGGGAGTTAAAAACACAGTAGCATTTTATATTAGCACCTCCCCAAAATGAAATATTTAGGTGGATCTTGGAGAATTTTCAAGGCAGTGAGACTACTCTGCTTGACAATATAATGGTGAGTGTATGCTCCTGTACATTTGTCCAAATCCAGGGACTACTCAACTTCCTGGCGTAAGCCATGTTGTGCAGCTAATGATCATGTGTTGGTGTTGGGTCATCATCTGTAACAAACCTACCGCTCTGATGGGACAATGATAAGCAGAAGCTGTCCTGTGGAGGTCAGGCCCTCTGGCAACTCTGTACCTTCCTCTCAGTCCTGCTGAGAAAACTACAAATAAAACAAGAGTGTAGCAACAAATCACAACACATGGACATTATTTGCTCTTGATTTTATTAAGTTAACCATTCAAGAAATTATATAATAAATACATGCTGGGTATGGTGGTGCACATTTGTAATCCTAGAACTCAGGAGGTTGAGGCAGGAGGATCACCATGAATTCAAAACCAAAAAAGATAAATAGGGGAAATTAGAAAACTGACTAGATATTTGACACAACTAAATAATTAGTATGAATTTTTAGTTGGTATAATATAGTTTGTTTTTCTTTTTTTTTTTTTTTTTTTTTTTTTTTTTTTTGGTGGAACCGGGGATTGAACTCAGGTCCTTGCGCTTGCCAGGGAAGTACTTATTCCACTGAGCCATCTCTCCGGCCCCTTGTATAATATAGTTTTGTTAATATAAACAGAATCCTTCTTCAAATTCAAGTTAAAGTATCTATAGATGAAATATTCAGAATTTGCTTAGTGATCCAGGCTGGGGGGGAGAGGATAGAGGTACAGATGAAACTAAATTAGTAACAGCTTAGTGAGTGTTGAAGTTGAGGGATGGCTACATGGTGTCTCATTGTGCTATTCTTGCTGCTTTTGCAAATGTTTGACATTATATCTGACAAAAATTCACATTACCTGTGAACAGACAATCGTAGTTTTTTATTTACTCTTCTGTATATGTTTCAATATTATAATGCAACTTTCATTTCTTTCCTTTTTTTGTGGTACTGGGATTCGAACCCAGAACCTCACACATACTAGGTAAGTGCTCCATTGCTGAGCTACATCAGCAGTCCCAGAACAAAACTTTTGTACCAAAGATCATTGATAAAAATGGACGTCCCACAAAGAAGTACTAGTTCTGTTTTGAGCATTTGTACACAGCATGACACTGAACTACATGGCAGGCTGATCAGTGACTTACTTACGTCCATATTATTAGCCCCAGAACTTGTGAATTTTACTGATTATGGCAAAAGGCACTCGCAGATGTGATTCGGGTAAGGAATTTGAGAATGTGAGATAATCCTTGATTTCTGGCAAGGACCAATGAAGGCAAAGTTCAGAAGAGGGGGACATAATGATGGGGACGGGGCGGGAGGTTAGGTGGTAGAGACCACAACCCAAGGACAGAGGAGGAGGACAGCCTCCCAGAGATGGAAAAAAAAAAGTTTATAGATTCTCCCCTAGATCCTGCTGAAAGAACAGACTTGGTGCCACCTTCATTTGAGCCCTAGAAGACTCATGTCAGACTTCCATCTCTAGAAGATAAATCTGAGCTGTTGGAAGCTACCACATTGGTTTTCAATGGTCAATGCAGTCAGGAAATCGTAACACACTCCAGATGCAAATACCAGGGCTTCTGGACAGAATATAGCCCAAAGATAGAATACAAAGATCACTGTACCCCAGATCCTCCAAGGCACAGAACTGTAAGAATCATGAAACGTCTCACTAAGGCCACTGCTGGGGCGATGTTTCTTTCTGTCCCTCCTCTGGCCTCTTCTTCCCGCCTTCTCTCTGTCATAGACACAAGGATAACTCATGAGTGAGCATAATTCCTGTAACCCAGAAAAGAGTGATTATCTACAAGGTTATAAATTAAGCATGGCAAAAAACAGCAGTAACAGTCAAGGTCTGAGGGATTCACTAATGTTAGCAAGTCATTGTTATCTCAGGGAGCTGACCTTGGTAGGAATATTAGTTCTTTCAAATGTCAAAGGAGGGAAAATGTTCACATTGCTTGTTTATCAGGGTACTTTTTCAAATTAAGATTATCATCTGATGAATGAATTCACCTCAACAATTGGTATCTTCTCAGACAGAACTGGAATTCCAAACTAATCAAAATTATACTCTGCTGGAAAATGAAGAAAGGGAAGGAAAGAAAAGGAAAAAGGGAAGGAGGGGAAAGAAATCTACCTATGATTTCTCAACTTAAGAGTGATGAAGGGGTTGGGGAGATAGCTCAGTAGAATAAGCGCTTGCCTGGCAAGCACAAGGTCCTGAGTTTGATCCTTGGTATCATAAGAAAAAAAGAGAGAAAGAAAGAGGAAAATTATAGTGGCCCACACCTATAATCCAAGCATTCAGTTGGCTGAGGCAGGAAGATCGCTATGAGTTGAAAGCTAGTCTGGGCTACACAGTGAGGCCCTGTCTCAAATAAATAAATAAATAAATAAATAAATAAATAAATAGTGACATAAAGATGTGGAAATCCTGTGCTAAGGCCCCACCAACCTTTTTTTTTTTTTTTTTCTATTCTGCCAACCTTCTAATTTCAATCCATGGATTTACTCATTTACATAAATGTATGACTTAGGAAAGCCTATAAATTTCTGAGGCCTTTCTTCACTTCAGCCATGCCCCCAAACCCCAAATCTTGATGTTAAACATTAAGCACCTCAGATCTGTCTTGTGGCCCAGCCTCAGCCTCATTTCTCAGGACAGGACTACAGGAAAGCCTAAGGGTTTGACTGAGACATATTGGGGGCTCCCAGCAGCGTCCTGGTACATGGTCAGGGTTCTGTCACACCTTCAAAATTAAATACTCCTGAAGCACAATTCCACAGAACTGCAGTGTAAATTCTAATAATTTAAATTTCTTTCTCCTTGGTTTTTTCTTATTTTGAAAATGGCGGGGCCGGGGAGATGGCTCAGTAGAATAAGTGCTTGCATGGCAAGCACAAGGGCCTGAGTTCAATCCCTGGTTCAAAAAAAA
>NW_004524801.1:1972759-1973759 GCF_000260255.1 Octodon degus | reverse complement strand
TGGCCAGCTCAGCCCACCAGGGGGCGGGGCTGGCTGGCATGTGGTGCTGGGGGATTGAACCACGGTCCCTGCGCTTTGCCAAGCTTGTTCCAAGTTGGTGCTTTAGACCACTGAGCCATCTCACCAGCCCCTAGTTTGTTTTTAAGGACAGGGTCTCTCTACGTAGTTCAGGTTAGCCTTGCCTCAAACTTTCAGAGATACTCCTGCCTCAACCTCTCAAATCCTGGGATAACAAGTACCACACCAGGTTTAAGTACAAATCTTAATTGTACAATGTGGTGAGCTTTAAAAAAAAAAAATGCATATACCCATTTAACTGTTACACTGAATATAAAACATGTCCATCACTGTCAGAGTTCCTTTCACTCCTTCCCAATCTCTCTCTAGTTGTTATGCTAGAGATATAAGCTTCTTTCAAATACTTTTTCACATATTTCCCTGCTCTAGCATTTCAGATATTGAGGATCCATTCCCTAGGAGGCTCTATCGGGCTGTCTTCTTTATATGTTACACAACTTTGTATTCTGTGAGCAATCTTTGAGCCTTCCAACTCTTCTAGATATTCGCCAACAGTTCTCATTGCTAGTCTTTTTAATTTTACCCATTCTGTTTGGTGTGAGAGCATCTCCTATTTTTATTTGCATTTCTCTGGTGCATAATGATGTTGAACACCTTTTTGTGTGTTTATTGGCTAGTCACACGTCTTTCTTTGGAAGTATTTGTTCAGTGCTATTGCCAACTTTTTAATTCAGTTGTTTGTCTTTCATTGAGTAATATATTCTGTGTACATGGAGCCCAGTGACTGTAGGCTGAATTCTCCAAAACCGTGAGCCAAAGCAAACATTTCCTCCATGAGCTGATTTTCTCAGATGTTTTGTTACCAAATATACTCAGAAAGCTGATGGAGGGGGCCGGGGAGATGGCTCAGTGGAATAAGTGCTTCCCTGGCAAGCGCATGGCCTGAGTTCAATCCCCAGTTCCACAAAAAAAAAAAAAAAAA
>NW_004524801.1:1967953-1972659 GCF_000260255.1 Octodon degus | reverse complement strand
AAAAAAAGAAAGAAAGAAAGAAAGCTGATGGACACGTTATTAATGAAGCTACAAATTTGATTGTGCTTTCACCAGACTTTCTCACAATAGCCTTTCTCTGTTCCAGGAATGCGGAGATTACCATGTGCCCTATAATACCACCCGGCAATAGTTAACCTTGTGAATGATATTGGCTGGGTTTCTTCTCTATAACTGTTTTACTCTGTGTAAACAGTATTGTTTTGTATTATTTTTCAAGTTACTAATGAATACCCTGAAGAAAAATTTTAAAACTCCTCCAACTTTTGCCTACTAAGTTCACTAGCTTTGCCTCCCAGTGTCACATCTGACGATAGTTAGTGTCCTGGGGTTCCAGTGGTGGCTTTCTACTTGTGTCCTTCTTCTCCACTTAGTACTCATAATTCTTATGTTAGGAAGAGCTAGCCTTTTTCTAACACTTGTTTATTCAGTTATTTCTTAGTATGGATTTGTGAGCATGTATTCTCTGTATGGGTTAAAATCTAATGCCATTTTATAATTTTTATATATTTTTCCTTTTTTTGAAACAATGTCTTGATATGTAGTTCTGGATGGCCTTGAACTCATTATGTTGTCCAGGCTGGCCTTGAACTCAAGGCGGCCCTTCTGCCTCAGCCTGCCAAGGTGCTGGAGTTACATGCATACACCACTGCACCTGGGTTTTTCCACTTAAAATTTTTATCCATTGATCTGAACTGTGGTTACATGGGTGTGTCTCTGTATCCATGTGTGCACACACATGTGTGAAATATTTATCTGTATTCTGAAAAGCTCTGTGCACCTTATTTGTCATCAATTACACCTTAATTTGAAAATAATTTTTTAAAGGGTGGTGTTGATGATAAATGGAGTTGGAAAGCAGGGAGGGGCCTGGGGCCTGGCAGGATTAGCATAGCTCAGGGCTTCTCAGAAGGGAGTGTGGAGGGAACTGAGGAGGAGGAGGAGGGGGGCTCAGGAAGATGCACCAGCCCTCCCACTGGGCTCAAATACCTCCACTCTCTTCTCTATCATCACTAATTTCCAATCAATTAATTTATTGTGAAGATCTTAACTGACTTGGCTCGTGATTCCAGAATCAGGCATTGCTTCATTCTATAAAGTAGAATAACTGTTCTGATGAGCTGAGCAGACAGTGAAGGGGGGGAGGAGGCAGAAACAGAGCAAAGTGTAGGTAGGTTGTTTGGGTTCCCTTCCCTGGGCTGGAAATGTAGCTCAGGGGCAGAGAGCCTGTGCTTACACGCAAGACCCAAACAAAGTTGGAACAAAGTTACTTTCCTTGTAAGTGGGGAAAGGGAGACAGAACAACAAATAAATAAGCGATGGGCTAACAAAAAGTTCCTTTTTGGGTAAAGATTAAAGCAGAGATGTTGCTATGCCCACTGACAGTGGCATGTTCGTGGTCCTGGCAGTTACCGTCTTCGCCTCATCTCTCCCCAGGCGGGACAGCTTCTCCGTTTGGTGAGATGACTTCTTGGCATGAAGGACTCCACCCATGCTGAGTTTTAGTTTTGTCCGTTGCAGCCAGTGCAGAAATGAGTTCCTACCAATGGCCTCCTGAATTTTTACTTAGCAGCTCTCAACTCTAATTCCCTAAGCTTAGAGAGAGAAGTTGTAATGTTTTGGGCAGCGAGATGTACAAGCACGAATGCATAGGCAGGCCGGTTTAAAGCAGAGCTGATAGCATGACTTCTTTTGTTTCAACAAATCCTTTAAAGTTTCAAAGCTTATGTCTTTATCTTTTATGAGCAAGCCCTCATTTCACCTTGAAATCGAACCTCTCTTTGATCATATTTCCCTGCTATTAATGTTGTAGGTCGACTCATTTGACCCTGAAGTCTCAGCCGAGGACTTCCTGTCTCTTCTTTCTCCCTCTGTGTCCACACATATTTCCATCTAAGAAAAGATGACCGCCTTGTCAATTGCTTTTTCTAAATTATGCCTGCAGATAACTCATTTCCCACTAAAGGCCGGGAGTTGGAAAACCTTGATTCTAATTTGGATTCAGTTGCTGATTGGCTGGGTAAGTCTGAACAAGCCATTTAACTTCTCAGAAAACATTCTTGTGTATGTGATATGTATGTATGTAGGGGTATATGCATGTTGTGTGTGTGGGTAGGAGTGGCGCGTACATGTGGTGTGGGGGGTGAGTGTGGTGTGTGTGTGTGGTGTGCAAATGTGTATGTGTGGGGGTGGGGATGGTAGCTGGAGGTTAGGGAAAGCTTCTTATTAGAGAGTTGCCAAAAAGAGAAGACCACTTGGTGCAGAACATGAGTGACTGAAGGTAAGAAATATAAGTTGCTCAGAGGTATCAAGTTTTTGCAAGAGATAGTAGAGCTACAAGGAGGAGTGGGCAAGATAGAGGGTGAGTGATGGGAAAAGAAAAACGGTGGGATAGCAGGAGAGACCGCACTTGCTGGCAGGTAACGGTGATTTGTTTTGATGAGTGTCGACTAAGGACAAGCTTCAATGGGGAATGCTGTACCTGGCTGTTCCCACTTAAGTGTCCAAGCTGCTCTGGAGGACATATTATAGCTACTGCCATGTCCACAGAGGAACGAGAGCAGCTGCAGAGAGCTCAAGTCACTTGACTAGGGGCGCACTGCTAGTGAGTTGTAATGGTTGGTACACTGCGCCAACTTGAGAAGTTTAGAAGTTTAAGCCACTCAGCAGGGAACAAGAATTTACTTTGTAAATATGAACTTGTGGAAGAGGAGGGCTCGAAGATGGGGTGGGCAGAGAGCCGGTGTACAAAAGCGGGAAGAAAGAGGCTTGCTTTGTCTCTGTTTCGCTCCTGTTGATGTTGCTGTCTTCTGCTGCCTTGAAGTGTCGCCTGTGCTGTGCCACCCTGCCTTGGAACCAGCTAGTTTCCTCCTTAATTTGAGGTGTTGGGTATTTTGTCTCAGCAATGACAGAAAAGTAACCAAGACAGAGGTTGAGTCTGAGTGTGACAATTTGACTGTAGAATCTGTGTTCTTATCCTCTGCGCTCTCCTGTCCTTAAGGAAGTGCTGGAGTTGGACAAGCATGTGTACAGTGGTGTATAAGGAATGTGCAAGGGGTGTGTGTGTGTGTGTGTGTGTGTGTGTGTGTCTTTTTGATGTTGTGGTTTAAAAAGTAAATATTTGGCCTTTGTTCCCCATTCCTGGCACAAAGCTCAAAAACTGCTGAGTAATTGGGTAAAAGTAGCTTCTACTAAAATTCATAACAAGTTCCCGGCATAGCTCAGCTCACACTAAAGAGGCCAGAAGAGCCAGCGTGAGTGCAGAGCTCTGGAACTCTCAGCCCTTAGCCCTCCAGGGAGAGGAGGAGATGGGGGCTGGAGTCTGGCCGCCGTGGTCAGTGATTTGATCCTGCGGGTTATGGGTCTTCTGTAAAGCTCCTAAACCAAAAGGTTCACACACCTAAGGGGTACACTCGCATCACCTGTGCTAAGCAGGGACCATAACTGACGGGTGGGTTGTGACAACAGCTACTCACACTTTTTCAGAAACTTGAAGGCTGCTTTTGCCTACCTCAAGCCGGTGGAAACAACTGACCCTGCTTTTGGACCAGCACAGATGTCTGTGACTGACCTCTGGATAAAGGAGGCAGAAACCTCCATCCACAGGGAACTTGGCTTTCGGAAACGAGTACGTATGCGCAGACCCAGAGCCCGCTGCATTTAGGCCAGTCCTGGAGCTTCGTCCACCACCTACCCACACGCCCGTAAATGCCTTGGGAAGTGCATTTGAGACCTGGAGTCTTTGTCTCTTCAGACTTGTCCACCAGGTGACTGTGCTCAGGTTCCCTTCTGATAAGATTTCAACCACTGGTACCCTGAGCAGCTGGCGAGCCAGGCTGGCTGCTAGTTAACATCAGCTTCCATCGAAACTCCAGTGAGTTAGTGTTATCCGACGGAGTGGGGACCAGCCAGGTATCCCAGGTTCCTATTTGTCCCAAGCAATGAATTCGTCAGGACAATCGATGTATGTGAAAGATCACCTTTTATTCTAGGGCAGAAATAAAAAGAAAAGCACGAAAGAAGTGCTGAGGGAGAAGAGGGTGATTTGAAAGAGCAAAGGAAGTCACATCCCACAAGCAGAACAAGCACTGCAAGGACGAGAAGGTAGGGAAGAGGCCACTGCTGCTGTCGTTCTGTGGCTTCTGTGATAGCTTGGGCTCCTCTCTCAGTCTTGCTCGTTCCAACACTCAGAACGTTCCTCTTGGTGGAGTCCAAAGATCTCACAGGAACGAGCATGGCACTTAGAGGCAGGCCTGACAGAGACTCAGAATCTGCCTCACCCTCTCAGCAGCCAAGAGCTTGCACACCCTTATGCCGTATTTCCCAAGAGCTCCGTCCCACGGGGTCTTGGCCCAGATAAACAGCCTTTCTGGTCTGAACAAGTATCACTGCCTGCTTGGTTCTTGGGGGCTTAGGTAAGAGCTGGGCTGCGTACTCCGCCGGGGCAATGGGGTGTTCGGACTGTAATTAATTGGTTCCATATACATGCAAGACTGCACATTCTGGGCTGGCATCATTTGGTTTCTGTCTTCAGATACTGAAACTGAGTGAGGGCTTTCCAAGTTGCTTAATAGCACCACAAATAGCCTCAGTGTAAGTCAAGGGCACTGTCAAACTTTAATTGCAGTTTTATTAAATTTGCAAGTGTTAAAGACAAAAAGTGATTGTTCTTTTTACTCTCTCTCTCT
>NW_004524801.1:1959368-1967775 GCF_000260255.1 Octodon degus | reverse complement strand
CTCATTCACTCTCTTTCTCTGTCTCTCTTATACTGCGGGTTAAATTAGGGCCTTTGCCCTGAGCTACATCCCAAGACCATTTTTCTTTTTCTTTTGAGATGACTCTCACTAAGTTGTGGAAACTGGACTCACACTTGCAATCCTCCTGCCTCAGCCACCAATGTGCGGGGATTACAGTCCTATCAGGCATCTTTCAAGAGGTCCTGGTCTTTGTCTTCCCACCCAGTTCCCTGTCCTTCCACAGAGAGGCATTAGAGTTGCATTAGAAACCCAGGCTCTTACTGTCAGCTCTGCTTGTTTTGGAGTTTTACCAAGAGGCTGGACGCCTGGCTGGCTTGTAGGCTGAACATGTCAGGCACACCCCTGACCTCTCTTCCGGCCAAGTGGCTCTGATAAGTGGGCAGGCCTTGTGTCTGTGCCACAGACACACTGGGATGCTGCCTGCAGAAAACAGCTAACCAGTTTCCTCTAAGGCTCAGGACCCCATTCCAGAGCTGAGCTGCAGGCCAGACCCTGCTCCCTACTGCCATGGCCAACAGGACCAACACATCTGCCCCATACTACAGCTATGAATACTATCTGGACTACCTGGACCTCATTCCTGTGGATGAAAAGAAGCTGAAAGCCAACAAATGTAAGTCAGAGCTGGGGAAGGTGACCAGGCAGAGGCTGAGGGTTGGCCTAAGTGACTGCACTCCTAGCTGTTTTTGTAGCCACTCACTAATACTGGAAGGCATCGCAGGTAAGTGACAGTGTGACCAAGGCATGTGTGCATATAAATGAATGGGGCTTGGGGTCAAATTCAGATCTGTAATCTCTGTACTAAGCCTTTGAATTAAAGCACTATAGAACTAAGCAGAATATTCTCTTAAGACAGATTTCTTGATGAAGTTTATTGGGGGCTCCATATGCCCAGTGAGTTTCTTGAAATTGCTGAGTTCGTTTTGTAATTTAGTTGGGCAGCAGTGTTCTCTCTACCTGTAAGGCATGTGGACGGAGCTCCTACTAAAGTGCTGACAATGGTTTTACTCTTCGGGGAGGATAAACAGAAGTTAACATCTGCCTGTGCAGTCCTTATGTCTGGAGTAACTGGGCACTCTGTGGCAACCTTTGCTGTCCGTCCTGCTGCTCACTTCAGATGACAGCCAGAGAAATGATCATGAGCATGCTGTAAAAGCCAGCAGTAGTGGTCTTGGCCTGGATAGCTGTCCTCTGTCTCTCCTCGGGAGGCCTCAGGTCCTTCGGGTATTTCCTCACTGTTATCCTACGGTCCACCCATCAGAAGGTAAAATAAGTCACTAGAAAGAATGGGGTGCTTTTTACATGGAAGAAAAAGAGTCTGTAATCCCAGCACTCGAGAGGCTGAGGCAGGAGGATTGTTGCAAGCTTGAGACCAGCCTGGGCTTCAAAGTGAGCTCAAGGCCAGCCTGAGCTGAATATCCAGAGCCTGTCTCAAAAATACAAAAAATAAAAACAAACAAACAGAACAAAAAAACTCTGAGATATGTTTGAATGCTGATGCTTAAGATATTGAACCACAGAATGCCTGGAGACGGCCTTCTAAAATGCAAAGAATGGTCAAAATATACAGTGAATGTTTCAATTTTTTAAATACAGTGAAAGGCACATTGCTTTAACCTCCCTCAAAATAGTCCCCCTCTCTTTGAACATATCCTACCACAGGTGTCACTTTCTAAAACAGTTTTGAAAGTGGTCTTTTTGGGTCTTGAGGGAGTATGGTCAAAAATACAGTGAATGGTGCTGCCAGATGTCACCCAAGGAAAAGGCAGCCTCATGAGAGCCTTATAGGGTGTCCTCACCTGCCTGATTCACCAGCGGTCTCAGTTACTCTGCTGTCATTGCCGGGGCAAAAGAACCAAGATTTGTGGAAATTTCAGTCCATACTCAGCTGGCTTCAAGGCAGAGCAGCACATGGCAGAGGGCAGCAGTTCCTGATGGCAGAAAACAGCAAAACAGCAAGAGCAAAAAGGGGGGTGCAGCAGCAACAATGGCAGCAGGGAGCAAGTCTGTCTCCCTCCTGTTGCATCCAGGCTGTCTGCCCCAGGCTGGGTGGAGCACTCACACCTATAATCCCAGCAGCACTCACACCCATAATCCCAGCAGCACTCACACCCATAATCCCAGCACTGGGTCATGAACTAATCACAAACCCTAGAGGACGCCCCAATGACTGTGTGAGGCTTTGGGGGGACAACTAGACACAAACCTTAATACCAGCTCTGGTGCCATGTGACTTTGACTCTTTCTCAAAGTCAAAATGGCTGCAAAAGGTAAATGTTTTATATCAATTCAGGACACTTGAAGCAACTATGACAGTGCAATTAAAGGTACTTAAGAAAGAGAACTTTTTAAACTGCTTCAGAAAGTGGCAAGAATGATAAGATTAAAAAAAAGAATGATGAGGGGCCAGGGAGATGGCTCAGTGGAATAAGCACTTCCCTGGCAAGTGCAAGGGTCTGAGTTTAATCCCCGGTTCAAAAAAAAAAAAAAAAAAAAAATGGGATAAGAATATATTAAAAAGAGAGAATATTTCGAAGGAGATAAAAGGGAATGTGTCTTTTAGTATAATATATATTTTTAAATTTTACTAAGATTCAATTTTTGGCCTTTTTTGGTGAATGCAAACACATATACTACTATAATATATTTTTAAGAGATCCTTTAAAACATTTCCCTTTTTTTGGTTAATCTGTTTGTATTTTTGAGACAGGATCTCCCTATGTGATTCAGGATGGCCTTGAACTTACTATGTAGTTCAGGCTGGTTTCTTAGTTTGTGGTGATTCTCCTGCCTCAGCCTCCTGAGAGGTGGGGTTGCAGGTGTGCACCACCACATCTGGCTTATTCCCCTTTTTTTTTTTTTTTTTTTTCAGTACCAGGAATCAAACTCAGGACCTTGTACTTCCCAGGCAGGAGATTATGCCACTGAGCTATATTCTTACCCTCTATTCCCCATGCCTATTTTCTTGTTAGGTAGACTTCCAGTTCCAGGTTCCACTCGCAACTTCAGAAGCCAAAAGCAGGTGCCTATCTGTGTCTGTTGAGAACTTACTATGTCCCAAGCAGTGTACTAAAGCTTTTGCAGGGACATGATGTTTGGTCTGCGTTTTCTGACACAAGGCAGGAAAGCATTAAATGGGAATGCAGATTTTTGTGTACACAGCTCACTGAAGAAGATAGTCATAAGGAGAAAGTGGCAGGAGTCAAATCGCTTAATACTGTCAAAACCCTAGAACTTCAGGATACGTGTTCATCTGGACAAAATATAGGCCTGTGTTCGAAAAAGTCTTCTGTAAGTTAACACAAATGAGATGAAACTCAGGGTCAGCTTTAGACACTGCCACCTTCCTTGGTGCCAGATAGCCCCCAGGTTATCACCTGGGTTCCAAAGTTTCTCAGCACTGAGAAACTGAGGCGAGGGTGAAGCCAGGCCCTGAGCCCTCCAGGAGGCCCAATTGGGTAGGGGGCCCCACACCTGGAGGGAGAGGCCAGGCCCTGCCTCCCCATGGAGATGAAGCAGCTATTGGTATTTTAGTTGAAGTCATCCAAGTCATGTATCACACGACAAACGGACCAACTGTGTCCCACCTCTGAACACAAACAATGGAAATGTGGAATCTAAGGAATGTTACCCAGCTTATTGTAACTTAAGCAAATTTGACTTTATCAAGAAATCTATCTTTGGAAAAATGTGTCGTTTCAGCAGTGCTCTAGATTCTTAGGAGGTTTGTTCCAAAGAAGGATAACAGATACCATTTACCCCTGTACTCCTAGATATAGGGGTCTCTGGAACCCACAGTGAGATGTCATTCCGGAAATAATCCGGTGTGCATCCTGCATGTTCTGGTCTTTTTTTTTTTTTCTGGTCTTCATATTTTTTTTTCTTTTTTGAAGTTTTGTGTGTGTGTGTGTGTGTGTGTGTGTGTGTGTGTGTGTGTGTGGCCAGCTCAGCCCACCAAGGGGCGGGGCTGGCTGGCATGTGGTACTGGGGGATTGCCCTGTGCTTTGCTAAGCTTGTTCTAAGTAGGTGTTTTAGACCACTGAGCCATCTCACCAGCCCCTGGTCTTCATATTTTTGTCTGAATTTAATCTTCATTTTTTTTTTCTCAAAGAAGAGTTTTGGGACTTGACAAAAATATTCCCCATAAAAATGTTTAAACCCTAAATAGATAGCTTTCAAGTGTTGGGGAGAACACACCAGAAGACAGGTCATACTGGGGCAAGGCACAGGAACTCTGAATCACTGTGCTGTAATCTGTGTCTTAGGCCTGTCACTTAGGAGCCATGTGGCCTTGGCCAGTTATGTGGTTAAGGCTAGCCAGATTCAGAAGAGAATTATGACCTACTTGTCAATGGAAGAAGTGTTAAAAATTTGAGTCCCAATTCTGAATACAAACAATGAAAATGTGGAATCTAAGGAATGTTACCCAGCTTATTATAACTTAAAAATCTGAGACCATCTTTAATTCACCACAAGCAAGAAAAACATGGCAGACAGCAAAGTGTGTCCGAAGAAAAGTTAAGACGAGATTAGTGGTTAGAAGAATCTGGGGGCCAATGAAGAACTGCAGCTTTGAACGGGGTGGTGGGGAAAGCCTTCCCGAAGGGGGCCTGAGTATAAGCCTTCGGGATGTCTCAGGGAGGAGCCTTCTGAGCGGCAGGCACAGCGAGGACCCGGGTGGGCAGCCATAGTGCATCTGAAAAGAGCAGAGAAGAGGCAGGTTCTATTTGCTCCTGTTTTTGGAAACGACTCTGAAATATAATTATTGCCTTCAAAATAGAAACCACTTTATTATTTCAAAATTTAGTAGTAGTCAATAAGAGAAAAACAACGCAGAGGCCAGGACAGAAGAAGACAGTAATGGAGAAGGAAACACCGAAGACTAAAGAATAGGAGGAAATACTCAGTTTTACAAGTATTTAGGGAAAGATGCTGGGACAAGCAATGAGACCTCATTTCATATCCATGGCTTAGAAAAATTTAAGGGTTGATATTTAAAGTGTTGGGAAGGAAGCAGAGAAATTAGAATTGTCATACTGCTCATGGGATGAAAATTATGCCCATCCTTTTGGAGGCCGACTTGGCAAGGACCAGAAAAACTGAAGATATTCACAAAGCATCATTCAGCATCCTCCTTCCAGGCCTCTGAGAGGGAAAGTACTGGAACCCACAGATGTTCACAGCTCCAGTTCTTGTGATGGCCAGAAATTGACAGTGACCCAGCGTTCACTGAAGGAAGACAGGATAAGTCAATCTAAGATCTGTTAATACAACCAATAATCCATAGCTTGGTAATAATGCACAAGTCCGATCTGTACGTGTCAATGTAAATAGATCACTGAAACCTAATTCTTCTGGCTTATGTCTAGCTCTCCTCTGAAAGCCTCACGAGGCCATGGGTGGGGCTTTGCAGAGGTGGCTGATCCAGAGTATGTGACACTGGGGCTGGTTCATGGTGCAGAGTGAGGCTCACGAGCACTGGGAATAAGGGTGTGCGTGCTGTCGTTCCTGAGCAGCCTGAGCAGGATGGAAGGGGCAGAAGGAGCTGCGGTTGCCCCTTTTTGCTCGTGTTTGCTGTCCTCTGCTTGCCATGAACCGTTTCTCCTTGCGGTCCCCCTTCGTCAACTCACCCTTCGCTGGAGTCAGTCAGTTATGGACTGAAACCTCTACACACTGTGAGCTAAGTAATCCTTCTCCCCTTTAACTTCGGGTGTCAGGTATTTTGTCTCAGCAGTGAGAGAAAAGTAACTCAGGCAGTAAGGAAGGAAGTATAGAGGCAAAATTATATACCCGATAGATATACCCAATTGTATACCCTCAATTATATACATCATATATTAATTAAATTATATCATTAATGATTGTATTCATTATAATCATATTTATTTGAATTATAATTTTATTGACTAATTAATTACAGAATTTTATTATTTATTACGGTTTGTGTCTTGTTCTCCCCCCAAAGCTTCATGCAGTCATGGGGCAGACTTCTAGAGTCATGACCCAGTGCTGGGATTATGCATGTAAATGCTGTGGGATTATGGGTGTGAGTGCTGTGGGATTATGGATGTAAATGCTGTGGGATTATGGGTGTGAGTGCTACACCCACCTGGGGCAGATAGTCTGAATGCAACTCAAGGGGACAGACTTGCTCTCTGTTGCCATGGTTGCCGCTACTCCTCCCTTTTGCTCTCTCTGTTTTGCTGTTTTCTCTCACCACGAATGGCTGCCCCCCTCCCATGTTCCAGTCTGCCTGGGAGCCAGCTGAGTACAGACTGAAACCTCCACTAACTGTGAGCTAAATAAACCTTCCCTTTGTTCATTTTGGGTGTCAGGTATTGTGTCCCAGCAATGAGAGAAGAGTATCTGAGACACTGGTGAACATAAAAATCTGTATTTTATTAGTGGGGAGGTGCACACATGTAATAAGATGAGATTGTACACACCAATTTCACGTTTGTGGTTTCACCTAGGAGGGAACATAGACAGAGGGATATCTGTAATATTTTATTTTTACTTTTTAAAGAAAAGTATTTGGATCGAATATGACACTTTTTATGGATACATAGGTCTTTTTTAAAAGTTCTTTTTTTTTTTTCTTTATTTTCTTTGTTTATTTATTTATTTTATTTAGTGTGTGTGGCCAGCTCAGCCCACCAGGGGGCGGGGCTGGCTGGCATGTGGTGCTGGGGGATTGAACCGTGGCCCCTGTGCTTTGCTTAGCTTAGCTTGTTCTAAGTAGGTGCTTTAGACCACTGAGCCATCTCACCAGCCCAGATACATAGGTCTTAACATTTTTAGCTGTAGTTTCCTGTATACTTAGAATACTTAATACTTTTTTAAAAATTCAAAATTTTGAAATATGTATACAGTAAGAGAACACTTACCTAAGAAGAAATGACCCTGCTGACACCTTGATCTTAGACTCCTCACCTTCCAGAGCAGTGAGAAAGTTTGTCATTTAAGCCATGAAATCTAGGGTATTTTTGTCCCAGCAGCCCACACTAAGATTGCACACACTGATGCACATAGCATTTGCCCCTTTGCAGCTGGTTTATTTTACTCAGCACATCTTGATAACGAGGACCCTCTGGAGGCAGGCCGCTTTGCAAGCTTATTGAGCTATGAGGCAGAGGAAAATATATATTTAAACATAAATTGCTTGCAGGCCTCCCCTACTGCAAATGTAACCTTGAGGTTGATGGTCTCTTGCTACCAGGAACTAATGGAGGAAAACTCACAGACACCTGCTATAAATCAGGCTGACTGGTCACCACTGAGGACTATTTGTGATGGCGCAGAGGACATGGGGACTGAGTCACAGGAAGTGTAGCCACAGCAGAATGTGCAGAGACTGGACAGCAGAAGGGATGAACGTGGGCTCTGATGCTCTGGCCCGGAAGCCCAGTGTGGCGCATCTGTAGCACCATCTTGTCAAAATGCTGGGCTGAGGCCTCCCACCCCAGCCCCTCCTCCTTCCCCATCTTATCTAAAATATGCATGGATCTGACTCCCACCACCCTCCTGGGCTCTCAGCCAAAGTCAGCCCCTCCTCAGGTTGCCAGACTGCTTGTATGAGAGGCTACTTCCCCCACTTTGCTTCTTCAGGGCCCTTCAGTTAGGCTCTGCATGCTCCTTTACCCCTCTAAAAACTTCAGTGTGGGCTGGTGAGATGGCTCAGTGGTCTAAAGCACCTACTTGGAACAAGCTAAGCTAAGCAAAGCACAGGGACTGCGGTTCGATCCCCCAGCACCACATGCCAGCCAGCCCTGCCCCCTGGTGGGCTGAGCTGGCTACACATACACAAAATAAATTAATAAATATTAAAAACTTCAGTGTGCGTCCCTCACACTTCTCTTCCCCTCTGGCCTCTGGCTCTCCACCTTCATTTTCTCTCTCAATCTCTTTCATTCCCCTGTTGCTTTTCCCATAGGGCAACTGCTATGGTCTGACTGTTTGTGTTCTCCCCAAGTTCATAGGTTGGAATCTGACTCCTGTCTGACCCTACAGTGTGACAGTTTAGGAAGCGGGGCTTCTGGTTAACGATTAGGTCATGAGGGTGGAGATCTAGTGAACTGGGTCAGTGCCTGTAGAAGGAGCTGAGGGGATGAGTTTGTCCCTTCTCCCTGTGAGGACACAGCAACAAAGCGCTCTCGGTGAAGCCAAAAGTGCTTTTCTGTAGCAGACACTGACTTGAAGGGATCAAACCAGCTGCTCTGTAGTTACCCCGTCTGCCCAGTTGAGTGGGAAGTCCTGGTCATTCCTGAGTGATTATTGCTTTAATGATATTGTGCTAAAGGCCGGGGAGATGGCTCAGTAGAATAAGCGCTTGCCTGGCAAGCACAAGGGCCTGAGTTCAATCCCCAGTTCCACAAAAAATAAAATA
>NW_004524801.1:1956593-1959228 GCF_000260255.1 Octodon degus | reverse complement strand
GGCTGAGCAGGGTGGATCTGGGAGGGCTCAGGGAAGGTACACCTGAACTGAGTCCCAAAGGATCAACAGGGACTTTTCCTGTCAAAAGCCATGCTTAGGGTAGAGAAGGGTTAGACTCCTGAAGGGAAAGCAGGTTTCCTGGGAGAATGCTCTGTGGGATGCCTTGTGGGAAGAGTGAGAGCTGGGAGCTATAGACAACACAGGGACTGGATCTTCAGAGGTCAGCTGTGGGGAGTCAGACAGCATCGGAAGCAGGGAAGTGATGAGGTCCAGTCTGTTTGTTAAAAATACCCACTGAAAACTTATTTTTTTTAAAATTTTTTGCAGTACTAGGGATGGAACTCAGGACCCTGTACTTGCTAGGCAAGTGCATATTCTACTGAGCTATCTCCCTGGCCCTGAAAACAGAAATTTGAAGGTGGTGGGTGACCCCTGGATGGGACATTAGGAGACCTACTGGGCTGGAAATTTAAAGTAAAAAAGAGTCCTGCTCTTAGGAGTTGACAGTCTTAGAAACAGAGACCAGCTAAAATCAGTGAGTATGCTATAGTGTCCTTCATCAGAAGGCAATACAGGATGTGGGGACCCAAAGAAGCTTTTGGAGCTGACAATACCTAATATCTATAATTTAAAGAAGATTTATTTTGTCTCTCTCTCTCCCTTTTTTTTTTTTTTTTTTTTTTTTTTTTTTTTTTAGGGAAGGGTCTATAGGGTTTCGGGGTCTCACTACTAGATAGAACTCATAGTGATTTGCCTGTTTACAGCCTCCCAAGAGCTGGGATTATAGGTGAGCACCACCATGCCCCCTCTCAATCACAGTCGCAGTATGCCCCCGGGGCGGGGCCGGCACAGCAGACCTGGGGCTCGAACCCCCATCCCCTGTACCTGCTTATAGGCACTTTACTCCACTAAGCTATTTGGCTGGCCCTTGTCTCATGTTTTTTAGAGATTTTAGGCCATAGGTGGTTGACTCCATGGCAAGACAGAATGGCAGAGGATTGTGGCAGAAAAGAGTTACTCACAGCATGGTAGACAGAAAGCAGAGAGATAAGGAAGGAACTGGGAAGAGTTATAACCTCCCGGCCATGCCCCCAGAGACTTCCCTCTTCCAATCAGACCCTACCTCCTAAAGCAAATTAACCAAAAGCCCTCATCATTCACTTAACTCCCAAAAGCCCTGCCTGTGATCTCACGAGACTTTAGGGAGACATCAATACAGAAACCATAACAGAAGCCAAGGGATTTGCTCATGGGCACCCAGCCAGTCATAGACCTAGAGATGAAGGTCGAGGGCCCAAAGCCTGCAGAGCTCTTCCTAGGATACTTGGACTGTTGAGCAGGCAAATTCTTACCAACAGGTATGATCAGGGACAGGAACGTGGATCCATGCCCTGAATGATGCTCAGTCCGTACCGAATATCTGTCAGTTATTGGTATATTGTTCTTAGCTCTGAACTCTTCAGAATGTATATTGTGATAAAAGATGAGAACCCTTTAAGGTCAGAGCACTGCGTTGCTTTCACAGGAGTGGGCTCTGAAGGGGTGAGAGTCCGCAATGTGGGTATGGGGACATCTGATAGAATTGTCCCCAGTCACCAGCCAGACCAAAGTCCCTCTGACACCTTAAAGCTTCTCTGTGACCATAACTGCCATGCAGCAATCTCATTATGGAAACCACAGCCCTTGTGCAGCCTGCACACCTGTGACAGGGGCCACCCTCTACCTCCCGACCAGACTCCCACCATCACCTTCATCACCATTTGTCTCAGTTACTCTTCCCTCGTTGCTAGGACAAGATACCCGACACCTCAAATGAAGGAAGGAGAGGTTTACTTAACTCACGGTTACTGGAGGTTTCAGTCTGTACTTAGCTGGCTCCAAGGCAGACTGGCACATGGCAGAGGGCAGTAGTTCATGGTGGTGGAAGGCAGTAAAACAGCAAGAACAAAAGGGAGTAACAACAACAATGGCTACAGAGAGCAAGTCTGTCTACCTTACCTGCCCCAGGCTGGGAGTAGCACTCACACCCATAATCCCAGCAGCACTCATTCCCATAATCCCAGTGGATCATGAGTTAATCACAAACTCTAGAAGTCTGCCCCATGACTGCTGAGGTTTTGGAGGAACAACTAGACACAAACTATAACACTGATTGTTGACAGTTCAATTGTCACTGGCACTCTACAAGGTTGTCTACTCTTGGTCCTTCAGCTATAGAGCAGTTTAGGCCTGGATAAACCAGCTAAACACTTCAGCTGCCTGTGGACAAACTATACTGTCATGACGTCATCTAAGATGTCCCCCCAAAGCCTCATGTGTTCAGAGGTGGGCTTTGGAAGGTGGTTGGCTTGTGGGGCTGCTATGTTCACCTCTGGACTTACCCACTGAGGAGTTCATGGTTGAATGCACTGCTGGAAGATGGAACCTGTGGGAAGAGGTGGGCTTTCTCATCTGGAAAGGTTTATTCTTGGCCCTGGCTCCTCCCTTCTTTCTCTGCTTCCTGGATGTCATGGACTGAACAGCTGTCCCCTGCCATGTCCTTCTGCCATGCCATCTGCGCCTGCGGTCCTGTGGACTGAGTCCTCCAAAACCATGAGCCAAGATTAATTTCCCATGTAAGTGACGGGTGCCAGGT
>NW_004524801.1:1951689-1955942 GCF_000260255.1 Octodon degus | reverse complement strand
AAAAAAAAAAAGAACATAATCTCCAAAGCCATATGCAAATGAAAGCACATGAGGTCCTGAGGGGGAGGCCTCTGAGATGGCATTAGTGGCTTTATAAGAAGAGGAAGAGGGACCTGAGTTAGCACGCTTGCTCTGTCTCACCACTTGATGCCTCCCTCATGTTATCATGAAGAAAGGCCTTGCCCGATATAGGCACCATGCTCTTAGGCATCTCATCCTCCAGAAAATAAACTTCTATTCTGTATAAATTTCCCAACCTCAAGTGTTTTGTTATAGCAACAGAACATGGGCTAAGACACAGCTTGAGTAGACTAATACACTTGCAAATACCCTGCTCAGCCTCTAGATACTCTCACAGAGTTTCCTTGTACCTTATAGTTACCCTTCTAGCATAGTGTTACCAGCTTGGGGGTCTTTATGTCTTGAACAAAGTATTAAGCAGGGCACCAAAGATTAGCAGCAGAAACAATGATTTATTTGAAAGAGTAGAGACAAGATCCACTCCACAGAGCAGGAGCAGGTCCATGAGAAGAGTTCACAGCACTAGGCAGACTTGGAGCTGAGAACTTTCAAGCCTTTGGGCTTAGGGTAGGATTGAGGGTAGGAATGAGTGGCCTAACTCAGCCTTTTTGCTGGACAGTGGACTTTGTGACTTTTATGATCCTTAGAGGGGCATGGTGTCCAAAGCACACAGGGGGCCAAATCTACAGTCAATGACATGGTGATTAGGAGATTGGAGTTCGGCAGGAATTGCAGAAGACTCCTGGGTGCATGCCCGGGACTTACTGTGTATGAACTGAAATGCGTAGTGATCTTTTCTCATTGTGTTTAGACCTAGGTTTTCTGGCTTCGGGCTCATGCTTCATGTAGATGGTGGATCTCCAAGGGGGGCCCTCCCATTTCCCCAGGTGTTTCCTTGGTCACTTCGGCCTCAGATCTAGCGTGGAAAGGAGGCTCCAAAGTGGCCCTGTCCTCCGTTCTTCCTCTGGCCCTTTTCTTGGCTGCCCCTGCCTTCCTGGTTCTTCCCCGGAAGCTTCTCCTGAGCTGCGGTGTGCTTTCCACCCTGTGTCTGCGCTGCTACAGCACTCTTCCTGCATCCCTTCATCCTCTGCATCTGTGAAGCGGCACAGAGCTGGTGTCTTGGGAGAGCAGGACCTGTCGTTTCATCAGAAAGCTGCTTCACATTCCTTGGGATTGCCGCACGGCCCTGCTAGCGGTACCAGCTCCTCTGTCCTGGGGAAATGCTGGTCATGCCCTTGCAGCTTCCCTGCTCACTCTGAAGTTACCAAAGGGCTGGGCACAGTGGTATCTTCCTGACGTCCCAGCTACACAGGAAGCTGTGGCAGGAGGATCCGGTGCTCAGATAAGGCCAGCCTGGGTAACATAGGACTTTGTCTCAAAAAATAGATAAATAAACAAACAAGTAAACAAATGTCACATTGCCAAAGGGAAATACCTGGCCCCACAAAGTGAATTCAAATGAAAGAAACAAACATCCCTTGAATTTCACAGAGGTAGGACACTCTCCTTCCTGTGCTGGGGAGGGGATGTTTCTGGGGTCCTCTGTGGCTCCTTGGCTCCTTCCCAGCAGGCCTCCTGCTGTGTTGTGGCCTGTGCTGTGTCTGGTATTAGAGGAGGGGAGAAGGCAGCAGAAAGGGCTGCTCACTGAGCCAGGCACTGGCGCACAAAGAGGGTGCTCTCTATGGGGCAGGGGGTCCCGCTGGTGCCTTCTTCCCTGGCGGGACTCGGGGAATCCCACATTCTCTTTTGAAGCAGTCCTAGAACAACTGCAGGCCCTGCTCCTGTGTGGACATGTTCTGCTGGAAGCCCATTTCCCTCCTTTTATGTCCCTGTAAGGCCACCTCCAAACTGGCCCTGGGCCCACACTGTGTCTGGAGACCTTCAACCAGGCTTTGGACTAAGCCAGCCTCAACCCTCAACACTGGAGTTGCAGCTCCCCAACTCCACCGACACCAACCACTGAGTATTTTGCTCCCAAAATTGTTTTGCTTTGTTACTTTGAGACAGGGCCTCCCTAAGTATTGGAGGTTGGCTTTGAACTCACTATGTACTCCAGGCTGGCCTTGAGCTTGTGGCAATCTTCTCAGCTGGGATTATAGGTGTGCACCACTCTGCCTAGCTTTGAAATTTTGACTCCAGTCCACTGTGCTTTGCCTGCTACAATGCGTAAGAGCTCTCTCCAGAGGCCCTTTTGACTCCAGGGCAGGAGGCATTTTCATCTTCTAGGCGGTAAAGGGGACCCCGCATATTCTCTGCTAGCTCTAAAGAAAATTCTTAGGTACAGGTACCCTGAAACCAGATGTTAGATAGTTGGCTCCTGTTGTACGGTTCAAGCTGCTGTATTGAAGTCTCCTATCTGGACGATACAGTCAATAGACATTATTACTTTTTTACATTTTGGGAGCTGGAAGTGAAAGATCAGGGTACCAGCAGATTTGGTTTCTGGCTTCTACGAGCCTGCTTCCCCGGCTCATAGACAGCTGTCTTCTATGGCCCTTCTTTAGTGCTCTAGAGAGTGTGCACCAGAGAACTCTCCGGTGTTCCCTTGTGTAAGAATACTAATCCTCCCTTCACGACCTCACCTACACCTCTTTTCCTTTCAAAGGCCTCCTCTCAAAACCCTGGGGTGCTCGGGCTCCAGATGGGGATGTGAGGGACAAATGTCTTCAGATCATAACATCCCCTGTGCTTTAGTTTTCAGCAGATGCAGATAGCGTCCACTATTAATACCCTGTGCTCTGGGTGTACTGCACCTAGGATTTCATTGTGCTTAATGCGTTTTGTATTCTGCTCTGACTTGTGGATCAATCAGCTTCATGTTACTATAATAAAATACTCAAGGAAATTAACTTATAAAGAGAAGAGGTTTACTTAGTTCTGGTTTTAGAGTTTCCAGTTTAAGACCTAGAGGCCCTGGGTTCAGCAAAAGTCAGTATCAGGTGGTCTTGTGCTGTTACACAGCTGCAGAGGTGGAGTAAGTTAAGGCGCAGCCAGGTGAGGGTGGACGGAAGTCTCTGGAAGCAGGCAAGCACCTTGGCTGACTTCCTTGCTGATAAATTCTGCCAGCTGTGCAGCCTTGCCTGTGTCACCCACATCAAGGTTGGGCACAGAACTGGAGTCAGCGAGGCCTCAAGGTGGGGACAGCAGCCAGGGGCTGGCTCAGAGTTTGCATGAGATGTCTCCTGTGGCAGTGGGATGAAAGGTGCAGGCAGCTGGGTGTGGGGTCCTGGAACTGGGAAGAAAACAACCCAGAACGAACCCCCAAAGCCCGTGTGTTACACTGAAGTGCAGGAAGGGTCATGCAATTTTTGTGCCCACATACTGGAGTATTTTCCATCAAGATGGGGCTGGTATTTGAGAACACCTAGGGAGATTATGTAGTTTTCTACAGACCAGTCATGGTCAAGTTGAAGACTGTGGGAGGCCCTCCCCAGCTCAAAATCTAGTAGTTTTGTTTCTCAGCACTTACTAGCGTGTTTAGCCTCGTGAGCGTGGAGGTGGCTTTTGGTTATTGTGGGGAATATAAAGCATCTTGATCGCACTGCTGTCAACAAGGTGGAAGATGCCACTCTGCTTGTGGAGGCTTTGCTTGAATGACTAATTATATGTTTTATCTTCTACTTATCCCCTTTTCAGAGGCCAAATGTAGAACAAAACCAATCCCATATTCCACTCTACAGTGCCAAAACAGAGCTTCCCAGCGAGGTGGATCTGCAGCTACAAGGCCCGTGGTCCCCTCCAGAGAGCAGCAAGTGGCTGATTTCCCATGAGGGGTCCTGGCTCTGGTGCTGTAGCCCACTTCTTGGTAGATACATCTCCTTCCCCTTCGCTATGAGTTAGGGAGCATTAACCACAGTCCACGGTGACTTCCGCGGCTGCTGCTGCTGCGCAGCCTCCCAGTGGTGTACTCGCATGCGGCTCCGAGAGCCAGGAGCAGGAAGACAGAAACATGGATAACGCGTCTGTTCTTAACACAGTGTAGAGGACTCAACCAGCAGACTGTGCGAGGGGCTGCGTGTAACTCGTCTCGCACGTGCAGCAATGGGTTGCAGGTCCCAGCTTTAACCATGACTCCGGTCTCCTCGTCCAGTGCTCTTTCCACATGTATGATTTTTTTTTAATATTTATTTATTTTTATTTATTGTGTGTGTGTGTGGCCAGCTCATTCCCCCAGGGGGCGGGTCTGGCTGGCATGTGGTGCTGGGGATCGAACTGCGGTCCCTGTGCTTTGC